>NW_024062928.1:0-146154 GCF_006381635.1 Hibiscus syriacus
CCGGTTCTTTCATAAGCCGGCACTGCTCACAGCCCGACCAAAAATCGAACAGTGCAACCTGTATTTATAATAAAATTTATATTTTTATAAAAAACACAAAAAAGTGATTCAACTCATTTACCTCTAAGATTGCTATGCACCCTTTGAGGTATCTCTGGCTGCCCTTTTAAAGGTGATGATTGATTCAATCAATCTCGAATGGATATTCAGCCCAATTGAATTCACCCTTCAAGCCTTCATCGCAAATGAGCTTCATATATTCCTTGTTCGTTGACGTATCACCCGTTGGACAAAGAAATATCCCGACAAGGTACAATAGAACTCGGGCCTTCAGCTCATCCCCCAGTAAGATCCACTTGATATCCTCTTCAACTTCAGCATATGTCACCTTATGATTCAAACCATATTTGGAGGCAAGTGCTTTCAGTTCACTCCTACAGACTTCTATACACTTTTGCCTTTGTTTTGTACCCAATACGGCTGCACAGTCGATACCACCAGAGGGAATGAATAATCACCAACTTAGCCATACATTGACTGACGTCAAATGCCATCAAGGATCGACACAATTCCCTTCGAATAGGTCGATCCCTTACTCCGACAACGATCCAAAACCTATTTCTCCCAGCACATTCAACTGACCCTTCTCCTTAAGGTTTTTAATAAAAATTCACCCTTTTAAGGCTGCATCTTGTCGACACTTCCTACATTTTTTAACATATATAATGTTATAGTTCTATATATTTTGTATCAACGTATTTACAAGTTTAATGATACCTTATTTCATGTGCTTTCCTCCGTTCTTTCTTACTATCATTCCTGACTGATGTAAGGTTCCTTTTCAGCATCACTCATGAATTCCATTTGGACCTCACATCTTTCACCTAATTAAACATAAACGTTTCTTAATCAATACATTAACACTAATACTAATATACTCAATGTCAATTTCATTTACATACCGAAACCGCTCTGTGTGCCATCTCCCTTCATCCTTTTGCATTCGGCCATACTGTTAACATTAAAATTTGTAATCAATTTAAAGTTATCGATACTTTAATCCAATTACCATTTCAACAATAATAACAAAAAGACATTGATACTTACTAGAAGTACATAATCCACCCTTTGGTTGCTTCGAGTCTCGGCCTCAATTTCAAGTCATCTGCTCCACCAACAATTTTCCAACCCATTGACTCCATTTTTCCTTCATATATCAGTTTACGCAAATCAATTATTTGTTACATACACTTTTCAATATACAAATATAGATAACTACTCTTGTGGTAAAACGGTTTTCTTCAAAAGAATTTGAATGGCCACACCAAATGTGTCGGCACATTTATACAACCTATAATATCATTTTACCTATAATATTTAATAAAAGTATCGACATTTATATTTTTCCTTTGAATATCTATTTCTACCTGCAATCGGTCCCAAATGCTTCCTTACTCCAAAACCCCAAACAACACATAAAAAAACCCTATCGCGATTACTGTAATAATTAAAAATTAGGGTTTCGACAACATACTTTTCGATTCGACTGCACAACAAACAACAAACTTCGCTTAGAAACGCCTTCTGAATGCAGCAACAATTACTCTTCGATTTCAAAAACTCGTCCGTTCTATCTTTTTTCAGAGGATATTAGCTATGGCCTTTATATTTTCATCGGATATGTATTTATTTAATCGATACAAATACAAAAGTGTCGATACTTTATGTCAGGTGTCGATACTTCGAAAGGATAATTACCTATTTTTCTTTGAAGGTCGATAATTTATTACACGGACTTACGAAAGTATCGACACTTTCAATATATCCCGTATCATTTACCGGTTTTTATCATTTTGATACCGGTTTTATCATATTTTTACCTGTTATATCGTTGTGGATCGATATATTTTTTTAAAGTATCGACATTATAGGCGCTATAACTGCTTCTCTTTTAAATTCACAAAGTGTCGATCCTTATAACGTATCGACACTTTTAATTTACCGGTTTTATCATTTGTTACCGGTTTTATCATATTTTTACCTGGTATATCGTTTTGGATCGATATTTTTTAAAAGTATCGACACTTTTTAGGATTTATAACTGCTTTAAGTTATGTAATTTATGTTTCAATTTATTTAATAGTGTTTCATGTTTTCCACTACAATTTAATAATAATTTAATTTTACACAAAATTTTATTTGATTGTTTTGATATTTTATAAAATATTATTTAGAATTTAAATTTAACAATATTAACCAAATATAATAAATATGTTTTCAACATGAAATAAGTATGGACACTTTTATAAAAATATATACTTTTTTGAAAGTTATGTAATTTATGTTCAATTTTTTTAATAGTGTTTCATGTTTTCCACCTACAATAATTTAATAAATTCATTTACACAAAAAATTTTGATTTTTTTGATATTTTATAAAATATTAGATTTTAAATTAACAATATTAACTAAAGATAATAAATATTTTCACAGTGAATAAGTATGAACACTTTTATAAAAGGATAGATAATTTACAATATAACAGGTAAAAATATGACAAAACCATTCATTATGACAAACCGGTAAAATTTACTTGATATGTTAAAAGTATGGACACTTTTATAAAAAAGATAGATACTTACGAACCAAGTTTACCGGTTACCAAATTTTTTAATAGTTTTTCATATTTCTACCTAAAACATTATTAGTCAACATAATAGGTACCGCTAAACCGAATTTATAAATACATTTTATGTATCCGGTAATGCTGTATATTAGCCGTATATTAACCCGCCTTTCCTGAGACATTCCCCACCTTTCTTGCCCTAGAGACTCAGGATCGATTCCCTTAGCCCCATATTTGAGTTCTCTCGATTTTCTTTTCACCATGTCTCCATCTTATTGGTAGAAAATAAATTTACTAAATTAAATTATAACTAAATTTAATCTTTTAATAAGATAGTAATATGTGTCGTGGTACAATTGATTTGAGGTTAAATTAATTTTAGTTTATTAAAATTAAGATCAAATTAATAGAATATATAAGTAAGAGTGATCAAATATATTATATTAGTTTTATTAATTGCCGCATCAACACTTCCGTCAAATGTTAATGACATGTGACTTGATTGAGTGCATTTAAATAATTGGGTGACCTAATTAATAAAATTTCAAAAATGATGGTCAAAATGAAAAGAGGCAATTGGTAGGTGGTCAATTGTATAGTTTACCCTATTTTTTTATTGAGATTTTGGGTTCGAGTAGATAGGTCTACAAGGCATATGTTATCAATGACTAAAATAGCTTTGTGCTGGGTTCTCTTCGTTGCTATAGAGATTATGGTTCCACCATTTATTTCTGATAGTTCGTTCTGGAACTGTTGGAGTTGCAGTTTAGTGTCCCGTTAGGTCCTTTTGTGGTTAGAGAAAGCCGAGGCTTGTTGTTTCATGGTAGTTTGGTTCGGGTAGTGTAGTTTTTCTAGCTTGGCTAGCTTTTTGTGAGGGTCGGATTGGTGTGCTTTATCGTTTGGTGTAATTGAGAGCTCTGGCTTTCATTTTATTCTACCTCATGGTATACTCTTTTTCCTCCAATTAGGTCTAGGGAGGTTTTTTTAATGAGGTCCATGAGGTGGTGTACCTTGTATCTTCAATACGAAGTACCCATCTTTCAAAAAAAAAATATAATAAGGGCAAACGATATAAATGATCACCGAATTTCTAGGACAACTGCATTTTACTCACAAACTTTAGAAACTTGTAATACAATCATTGTACTTTCAATTTATTTTCATTACGATCATTATCGTCAGTTGTCGATAAGAAATGCTAAAAAAGTCATCTTCTTCCCCCAAAAAAAGCATAAGTTTTTCATATTAATTGATTGTCGATCCCTTTTCGCTTACGCCGTTTGATGTTCTTCATGTCACCATCGTCTCTAAACACAACACCTATCATACTCAAGAGCTTCATCATCTTCTTACGACCATTGAACCATTCATCACTGTCATTTCATCCTAGTCCCAAAAACCACAATTACGAATCACAACCAGACCAACCTCGAGCCACCATCACCAATCTCATTAAGTCAACGCCCACAATCACCAATAACAACATATATATAAAAAAACAAGTACAATGAGTTATAATTCTAATCTTAATGAGTTTTTTCTTCTTTCAAAGTACAATGGTCTCGGGTACCTTTTTAATTATAAAATTATAGAACTAACATATTATAATTGTATTAAATAAATGTTATTTTTTTGCATCCGTTACTCCTTTTCACTGTCTTAGTCAACCTCTTCTCGATCTCTAACCTATCTAATTCTAATCTTGATCCTTATATTACGAAATCTACAAGGTTGTTGTATTCCCTTGATATCCACTCAAATGTGCAATCATCAAATTAATCGTCCTTCTTCTATATCCTAACGTGAAGACATTTTTTTATACTCTCGAGTTGAAAAATACTTCACTAAAATCTAATCCCTTGACTACAGTCTATTGCTTAGCTTTGTGTATTTTTAAATTTCTGACAACTTGATTATGGTGAATCTAAGATATTCTTTTTAGAATCTTGGAGCACGGCTCCATCACCTACTGCACTTTCTTGCATAAAAGTATCTTCCGATAGTATATAATATCTAAAATCACATTACACATAATATATATTAATATTTTTAATAAGTTATTTTATATCGATTTATCAACATATTATATACACAAATAAATAAAAATAATAAAAAAATATGTTTAGTATAATTTATGTATAAAATAAGAACTAACCATATATTTAATATAAATTTACCCTTCCTTCCTTAATCTTCTCCTATGAATATTTAAAACTCGAAGAAAATACCTTCCAACTAAGATGAAAAATACAAAAAAATTTATTCAATTAATTTCAAAAAAAAACATTCTATAAGAGTAAAATCAAATCAATCCTAAAAGTTTCATTCCATTCGAAGATGTAAAATATTTATAAGTTTCATATTAACACGCTTACAAACTCTCATGTCTTTAATTTGCAAATAAAATCACGAATTTAAAATATTTACTAATCATGGTAATACTTATATCAAGCATATAAAAATAATTCTTAAAATATACAAAAATTATATTAAATGATGATTTCACATTGTAATTTGTAAAAATAAAAAATTGTAACTGAATATTTAACTAATGCATCTAGTAACATACACATTATTGATTAAACTTTAAAATCAAGACAAAAAGCTTCTCACTTTCCTTACACGCATACACTCAATTTTATCTACTACTATTAAATAATAGGAATGGTTTTTTTATAAACTAAGACCTCTTATCCGACGGTTGAGATACGTTTAAATGGACTACTAAAAATTTTATTATAAATTTATCTTCTAGAACTTCTTAGGTACAAATTTTATTTGGAGCGGTAGAATAACATTTTCTATTCCTCTTCTAGAGTATTATAGATTAATCTATCCCTATTTGGATGGAATCAACGCTATTGGAAGGTATTCAACATTGATATAGTCTGAAAAGGATTGAGAAGGTGACGTCTGACAAAAATATATTGCATAATAACAAATTTTCTCTTAACGTTTGATCAAATAGTCACTTTGACCTTAATTTTGTAAAGTAATTTAGCTCTCAATATTTTATTTTGGGTCTAAATGCCCTCATGATGAAAATTGTTGATTGACTAACAATCAAAGCTTGCCACTCACGTGACACTATAACGTGTAATATAAGTAATGATTTGACATATGTAACGTATCCAAAGTGATGACGCTACACATATTTGCATATTAATGATCATATGAAAATGTCGTGTCTAAAGTGATAACGTGACATATGTCATGCTAAAAATATTTTATTTTTTTTTATTAAATTAATTTCATTTAATAAAATTGTAACATCCTAAAATTGAGGTTAGTATTTTTGGTCGTGATAATATGAAGTCATGTTGGTTTAGAATTAAATTACAGTTTGTATTTATGTATTCGACCGCATTGTGTTTATCGCTATTGCGGATATAACTGATGATATTGCGGTGATTGCAAGTATCGTGATTGTGAATTTTTAATAACATATGTTACTGTGAACATAACGGTTGTGGATATCGTGGTTTCGGATGATGTCATTATCACTACATAACGATTGTTATGTTTACAGACAATTGTTTAAGTAATTGTTCATATAACAATTTTTTAAAAAAATTTCTAAGGACAATTCTATAATAACAAGTGTAAATAAATGAGTCCCTAATAACAAATATTTAAAAAATAAATTTTAAGAGTATGCTCATAAGAACAAATATTGGAAAAAAAATTGGACTTCTAATAAAAGTACTGAAAAATTTACTCATAATAACAAATAAATATTAAAAAAGAAATTAAATTTTAAAAATTTGTCTCTAATAACAAATATTGAAAAATTAAACCCGCGATAACAAGTATAAACTAATTTAGACATAAAATATTAAGCAAATAAAAACTCCTTATATAACTTTGTATATTTTTTTTTTTAAGACTTCGGATGAAAAATTATTCATCTTAATATAAAAGAATTATTATTTTGGAGTAAGACGTGCTAATAATATGTAATAAAATTATGAAATATTTTAAAATGAAAAATATAAAAAAGTCGAAGATAATCGGCACAAGAGAGAAGAAAGGGAGAAGAGGGTTAAGGATAGGTATGGGTACGAGACTTGACTCTGATGAATTTTGATCTAACATGACTTAATAAATTTAAAAAAAAATTAGTGTTGAGCCTCTTTAGAGTACAAGTTTGAGTCAGATCGGGTTAGGTCGAATACTCGGGTTTGAATTTGTGGTGAAAAATATTCAACTTGAAAATAACATAATTATACCTTGAGGATAATTGCAATAAAACTTCTCGCTATATTTTTTTTGTAATTAGATCCCTATTTTATCGAATAAATTAATATTTTTTAATAAATTATTTATTTCAAGTCGGGTCGAATTTTGGGTGGAATGTGTATATTTTGGGTCAGATTGATCGAAAACTGACCCAACCCGACTCATGTCCATCCTAGTTAGGAAACATGGGAAAACGTGGTTTATTGAATTTCTATATCGAATGGATCCAATGTTAATAATAATGCTTTTTTTAGATTTAGGTAAATACTTAATTTACCTAATAAGACGAGTAAACGTATTCAATAAAGTGATAATAAAATATTAAATTGGACTAAACACCATTCTTTTAGGACAAGGACTACATATTTCGTGTTCTACTTAGAGTTAAAGATGTGTGTGTATATAAAGAGGAGATGCTAAAGCACTTCTCACTAAACAATTGGAAGATAAGAAGAAACATAAAAAGCTAAGCATCAAGCGTTGATATTCTCTTAAAGATGCAGAGAGATTCTGGCTCATGGTACGCCGATGACACGACTTGGAATTGGTACTATTTCGACATATGGATGGGGGAACTTACGCAATATCAAATCCCACAAGACTACGAAGAAGAAGCACATGACCCTCAACTTTGCGGCCGGTTTCGATACTGTCATGCTTTGCTAGATCGCCATAACGATCCTGATCGTAGTAAAATCTATAATACGTTTCACCAAAACCTATTCGACGAATCCATTAAATTCTCCCCGTGGGAGTGTGAAATCTCCGAAGAATTCAAGGTCAACCGTCGTTCTGAAATCTTGAACTATATCGACTCCACATATAGAGCTGAACGCAACAAGAACATAGATAAATTCTTGATCATTGTGAAATTCGGGGTGTTTAAGATAAACTACCATACTTATCATGATTATTCCAGCGATGATTATGACGGTGATACCGAGGAGGAAATCGGGTTTGTTCCGGCTAGTAAGTCGAGCATTGAAGCGTTGGAGAAAGTTTTAGATTTGGAGTCTGAGTTTGAGTGTGCGATTTGCCTCGATGAGGGGATGAACGAAGCTAAACGCATGCCTTGTGGGCATGCATTTCATGACCGATGTATTGAAAAGTGGCTAGAAAAGAGTCGCATGTGTCCGGTGTGTCGCTATACCATGCCTTGTGATTCATGAATGTTTTTTTTATTAAGTGATCCATGAATGTTTAAATCTTCATTAATTACTGTTACTATATACTTTTTATCAATATACAATTATTAAGTTTAGTGATTTTTTTTGATTCAGTTTGTTCCGTTCATAACGTCAGATTTAAACTGATAACTTTATGTAAACAATATAGTATTTTATCTTACTTAATCATCTGGTTATTAATTTTAAAGTTTAAATTCTAATAGTAATTATACTTTATTTTAATTGTAAGAACAATTTTAAAACTTATAAATGCTAATAAAATTCATATATGGTGATTTTTTATCTATGAATTATTTAAGGATTATAGTGACGATTTTTATTCATTTCTATTTTAAAATTGAATTAGATTACGAAGTTCATAGTATATAGTACTAGTTATTAAATATTTGGAAAGAATTTTTTTTTATAATCAATCGGACTAAATCAAACAATAAATGGCAATTATTAAAGAGTTTCCATTAATTTAGACAATTAATAAATGATTTTGTTTGTGAATTTAAAATTTGCCAGAAAAAAGGGCATACATATATGCGTATATGTATATACAGACCGCTGCATGACTTGTTATCTTTGAGATGGAGAAGGATTCTGGTTTGTGGTCCTGTTCAAATTATACAACTTTTTATTGTTTCTATAAATGGATGGGAGAACTTGTGGAAGATCATATCCCACAAGACTACGAGGAAGAAGTCCATGACCCTCGACGTTGCAGCCGAGTTCGTTACTGTCATGCTTCGCTCGATCATTGTAACGACCCTGATTCCGTTGAACTCTGCAATCTGTTTTGCCAAAATCTGTTTGAGCAATCCCCTAAGTTCACTCCATGGGAGCACGAAATCCCTAATGGTTCAAGGTCTGCCGCGACTGGGAAATCTTTAGAAATATCGAGTCCGTGTGCCGTGACAAACGCTACAAGAATATAAACAAATTCTTGATTGTTGTGAAGTTCGGGGTGTTTACGAGAGACAATGATCATGATCATCAAGGTAGTTTATATAACAACGATGATAGTGAGATCGAGGAGGAGGAGGAGGAAATCGGGCCTGTGTCGAGCATCGAAGTGTCAGAAAACGTTTCGGGTTTAAGTCGTGAGTTTGAGTATCCTGCTTCCCTTGAAGAAGGGAAGAAATAAACTCTGCATATCCCGTGTGGGCATTTATTTCATTGTCGATGCATATATATATTTAACTATGTACAGAGCAAGCAAATATGATGATAAAACACTTTATTATTCATGGAAGGTTTTAGACCGTATAGAAGTAAACTACATTCTCTTTTACTTAACTTCGGGATAAAGAAAGGCATTGCAGATATAGAGATTCGATTCTTGAATCGGATTACGGTTCAACTTTGTGGACGGTTTTAGACTGTATAGACGCCGATAAAGTCCACAGATGGAGATGTTATATATAGTGAACCCTGGAACTCCTGCACTTCACTGACTAAGTTATTGCCATACCATCGTTCTAAATTTATTGTCTGAAGGACCCTGCCGAAGCTGTTGATCCGTTGGCCTATCGGCACCAATGTCTGGGTCTCTTGTTTCACCATCGCCGCTGCCTGCCAGTAGTCTCCCAGTAGGGTTCTCTGGATGTTATTCGGCCTCTCGGATGTTTATGATGTCGTAGGTGTCGGCTCTAGGACCCATGAGCCAAAACCTTATGGTATTGTTAGCATTGTAGTTAGAGACCAGAACATGACCCATCTTGGCTAACTGCTACCCCTGCTGGCCCTGAGAGGTTCCTTAGTAACACTGTCACTCGCCTCGTGCTCGGGTTGTACATTAACAACCTCCCCGTTGAATCATTCGACGCCAATCCTTTCGTAGCATCTCTGCAACAGGTTATTAATCGATGTCGATCTGTAAAACCGAAACAAAAAGTTCCCGAAACGGAATCGTATTGTGAAAGAAGAATGAACCTTAGATCATAGGCAGTGGTGTAATCAGAGAAAAAGACATTTCCAGATAGTTGGTGAACATCTATGCCATTGCAGTAGCGGTAAGGCACGCCCTCTACACCAGCCGAGACTGGGGTTGCTACTCTTCCACCGGAACCCAACACCATGAGACCAAGGTATGCATCACATACATAGAGCTGATTCGTTGCGTAATGTAGGCCTAAACCGAACGGTCTTCCGCACGCGCGCCCCAAATCCGGATTAGTAACGCCATCACACAATGCCTTAGACCTGTCTCGACCTGTGAATCCATGCTCTACGAATCCATTTAGTCCGTTGTATTGTAGAATTCTACCATCAGCTACACCTACGTAGAATCGCCCAGTTGCAAGCTCAAAGGCAATGGATTCGGGACCTGTAGCGGTCGGTGGCAATTGAATCGATCGGAAAAATTCAGAATTAGCCATGGAAGGAAAACAGAAAACAAAGATGAAAAGCAAGGAAATGATTAGCCTGTTCATGGAAGCCATCTCAGATAAAACCACCCAATTTTATACATATTTTTGTGTAAAATTACAAGTATTTATAAGCCTAGAAAAGGTATAAAAGCCAAACCAAAATGAGATGTAACGTTTATGATCATGCTATTTAACACTTGTTGGATGAGAAAAAAATGTGAAACCAAAGCTCGGTATGCAATTCTCGAATTTTCGAAAAGGCGACCCCTGAAATATGGATAAAGCTTCGAGGAAAATTGGTCGGAAACTATTCGCATTTTCCATTTTAGATAGAATGTTAAAATTTGTTTATAATATTTTACGAAATAGTCACTTTTATTTTAACACTTTAACTCTTAATATTTGATTAAAATATATTTTTATTTTAAGATAAAAATCATTAATTGATTAACCATACACACTTATTTTTATTTGATATTTCACATTTATTTAATTATTGATGTGATATATATTATTATCATTTCTATTAACATAATGTATGCCACATCAATAACTAAGAATATATAAATATATCAAGAATCAATTAAATGACCTCAATGATAAAAAAATGTTGTTCTTCCTGTACGAAACAAATTATTTCAACTGTTAAAGAGATAATTGTTATCCTTAGAGGTCTCAGGTTCGAACACCAGAGACTGCAAGGGTTGAACTTTCATTGTCAAATTATTAAAAATCTTTAAAACATATATTATCATGTAAACACTCTACATTAATAGAAAAAGAATGTTGCTCTTCCTTAATAATTTGAAATAAAAATTTACATCTGACTTTCACCTCAATATAAAAAATATTTTTATTATATAAAATAAAGATTTAATGAAAAAATTATAAGCATTATGATATCTTAATTATAAAAATTATAGAGATGTGTATAAATTTATATATATTTAAAACCTTGGTACCGCTAAAAGAAACCATACAGAAATAATATTATCTTGAGAAGTAACAGCCACTCATCCTTGAAAAACTTAATTTTATTTTTGCACCAACTTGTTGTTTATTAATAGCAGTTTCAGGATTTTACAATTTTAATACTTAATAACACCAATGAAATCCACCAGCCGTGATGCTATCTCTTCAACTTCTTCACTCACTGAATTGTTTCCGTGCCATCGCTCAAGATTAACTGTTTGTAAAACATTCCCATTTCCATTGATCCTTAATCCTAAAGGCAACAACAAACTCGATTTCGTTCGTCGGTCTATCGTTGCCGCCGGTAGACAAAAATCATCTAGTCTCGTCCTCTTGATGTTATCCGGTGTCGGTAGAGAGTTTACGATTTCAGATTCTTACGGTTCATGACCCTGGAGTCGAATCTTTCGAGTCTTGTTCCCGATGAACTCGGAAACCAGGGCGAATTTCTCTTCTTTATCGACTGCAACCCCTGCAGCGAACGAAAGGTTCCTAAACAACACCGTCACTTGCTTGCTTCTGACGTCGTACTTCAACAGTCTTCCCGTTGAATCATTAACGCTTACTGCTGTTTGAAATTGTCTGCAAGATCGCAGAAATTATTTTCAATGAAACGTATAGATAGAAGTAACGTTAAAATTAGTTTTCATTGTTTACTTAAATTAGTATTTTGATTCTTATTCTCTTTTAACATTTTAACCTTTAAATATTTTAATTATTTAAAATATTTAAATATTTAAAATTGTTTGTACATTGCACCTCCTTTTAAATTGATTGTTTATCCTAATTGAAAACATTAAATTTTATTCCATTAATTAAATATACTTAATTCGTTCAAATTAAACTTAGTTCTTAATTAATTTTATATCATTTTGTATTATTATCGAATTTTATATTTATCCAATCACTTGACTTTTAAGGTCATTTTTAAGTGTAGGATCAAGTTAGAAATTAACTTGAGAGTTACGGATCGATGGAAATGTATTGGCCAGTGTTTCGTGGCGGATGGAGGGCACTGTGTCACCACATCGACTTATGCACACATATGAACCATAGCAAAAACATACTTCTATCTAGGAATTTATGCATTTTACTATTGGAAATACACTTGTTGAAAGTCTTAATTCCCATTAAACATCATATACTAAATAATGTGCACTCACCTTGGCCTCACTACGTTCTAATCCACTTTTATGATTTCCTCTCTTTCGATCGAATCTTAACTTGATAATCGTTCTGGTACTTGTTCATGTTCGATATCTACATAATCATACATTGATACATATCAATATCCAATGATATACTCTAATATATCATTTCTTAGACCAAAAGAAATGTCTATTTCTATTTTTCCCTTGAAGTGCATCGATACATTCTACAGTGCATCGATGCATTCTTTAACATGTGCATCGATGCACTACCCATGCATCGATACACCAATCACCTTCGATGTTTTCATTTTAAGGGGGTGCATCGATGCACTCCTTATGCATCGATGCACTAATTGCATTCGATGTTTCTTCTTTAAAGAGTGCATCGATACACATTGAATGTTCATCGATACACCTTACCCAGAATTTGCATTTTAAGCCCGAAAACCATCAACTTTTAACTCAATTCTTCTATTTTAAGCCCCTATCATGTCATTAAACTCAACTACCATTACTTAAACCAACTTATATTCATATAAACCATCTTTATCTTCCATATCTCATCATGATTCTTAAAATTTAAGAATCTTACTAAACTTTCAACTTTGTTATTAATCCTTTCTAACTTCATAAATCTCTTATTCTTATTGATGGCAAGTCAAATTCAACTTTCAATTTTTATTATAAACTCTATTTCAATATTTCACTCAAGAATTCCAAATCTTTAATCTTCTCTAACTCTTTTATATTTTGATTTTAAGATAACTTAAGCTTTCATTAAGCTTAGTTATCATCTAATGATCATAACCCAACCTTAAAATTTAACCATAAATTATCTAAATAGAAGACTCACCTTTTGTTCAATCCTTCACGTATGAAGAAGGAAAAAGAGAAGAGAACTCTGGAACCTTTTTTCTCTTCCCATGTGCTTATTACCCTTTATAAAGGGAAATAAAAATCTTCCCTGAAAAATGACCATAATACCCTTATTACTTTCAAACTTTGTCATTCAATCTATCATCAAAACTTTTCATTTAAGTCCCTGAACTTTCCATCTTTTCTGAAATTGGTCACTAAATTTACCAAAATTCTATTTTGGTCATTGTCCCGAATTTTGGGATGTTACAAATCTCCCATCCTTTAAAGAAAATTCATCCTCGAATTTTCACTAAACATATCAATAAGAACATATCTTCTAATGTTCTCATGTTACCTCTTTTACTTAATATTTTCTTCCTTTATTTCTTCAACTACCTTTTTCCTATATACATTCATTTACTATCACTTGTCATTTAAACAACAAACAGTAACTTCAATCCATTTATGTCTTTTTTCTCCTTCTATTATGCATTTTCCTTTGACCATTTATAAAATTTCATATAATGTCACTCATCACGTAGACAGTAACATCCGTTTTCTATTACTCAATATCATAAATCCATCTATTTCTTCATTAATCTCTAATTATCTTATCACTATACCAAACTTTTATTCCATCATCATTTGACCAAAACACTACTTTAAATCTTCTTTAATTGTGATTAAACGCATACTTTACAGAATCAAACAATCTTTCCACGTTACTTTGCACACTTTTCGTATTTCTATATCGAACTTATCATCTACACTTCCATATAACACTTATCATACTTAACCCTTTAATTTCTTTATCCTTTTACTCTTTCACAATTCAAAATATCCTTGTAACATAGATCATATCTTTTCTTCAGTCTCTCATACGCTTTTCATATCACTTAGACTTATCCCTGATTACCGATCTTCATCACATCTTCGTAACTTTGATAATTCCTTTCATTTATACATATCCTCTTCCTTGACCATCTCTTGTACTGATAATTTCTTCCTTAATCTTATACAACTACTTATTTCTTTGTCTATATCATATCTATATGATCAGAATACACAACCAAATCCAGATTCATTATTGAATTAACTTAACCTTATATCTTTTCCAATCATACAAGTCCATCACCTTTACTATTACAGTTAATAAATCAACTGTTCAATCTAGGGCACAAGCCCTAATCATCCAATCATATCTTCTTTTCCGTCAAAATATTCCTCCACAGTATCGTACTCAACTTTTCAAACTCATATTTTTACTCCTACACTGTACTATTCCTCTGTTTGAGAGTCAAACGTTGTAACTTTCTTTGTCTTATAAACTGTTCACCAATATACTCATTCTTAAACTCTTATTATCAATCAATCCCCGGCTTTACTCAACTATATGAATCCTCACTTTCTTCACGTTATCACCTTACTATGATCAAAATATACAATTGTATCCAATACATTTTCATCACGAAATCTTGTTAGCCCACGCTAACTCTTTCCTTCTATAGTACAAACCCTTATCATATCCACACTCTTGCTTATACACCATACTATATCTTTGTTTAAGATCCATAACTCTGATTTCATTCATTTTATAAACATATCACTGATGCACTTATTGTTGAACTCTTCTACAATTCTAACCACATCATTTGATCTTTTAATGTTCTTATGGTGACATTTGTCCACCATACTCTAGCTTTCTCTCATAATAACGAAACTTCTCAATTTAACTTCTCCACTTTAGAGAAATAAAAACCATCTAACATTATCTTCATATAATTTATTCAAAGGTCTGTAACAACAGAACATTTCTCAAATTCAATTTTGAACTCATGTTCTCTTAACTCTTTTAACTATTTCTATACATTCATTCAACATCATTCAACATTCTATAATCTTATACATGCATTCCCTGAGGTTTTCGCTCTTCTCCCTGCCTGGCCAGGGCAGGTGAATGCTATTACCTTCAGGTCCATCTCCTTGTGCTTCACTTTGGAAGCTCTTATATATTCATGTGCTTATATCATTTCTTCTATCACATATCATGTGTGCATATGATCATCCAATTCATATCATATAACATATGTCATTTGCATATGTTCACATATCATCTATCATATCATATAAACATATATATCTCATAAATCATTCTCAGGTATTCACTTATCTTATATAACATAACAATTTAACTCTATTAATAAGACAACACACTCCTTACCCTATCAGATCAGAAAATTTTCCACGTTGTGTTGGCATGTATACTTTTTAAAACACTTTTGACTTCATTTTAGCCTAGAATCGGCTAAACCGTAGCTCTGATACCATTAAATGTAACACCCCCAACCCGTATTCGACCTGAATACGAGTTTGAGGTGTCACATTGACTTTTTAAAACATTTACTTATATAAAATAGTGAGTAATTTAAAACTTTTATAACATATAACTTATTCAAAACGTTTACAAAATTATTCAGAGCTTATACAATATATTCTTTGAATACATGCCAACTAGAACTTTATATATTAAAATACATATTATTCACCTATCTTCTGATCTGACCTTCAGTAAGGAGAACTGATATGTCTTGTTCCACATTGCTCTTTACTCTTCTTGAAACCTACGTGTAAATCACTTACACGCTAAGTCTATGACTTAGTGAGGAAATAAACATATAATGTAAACTATAACTTGTAAGCATGCATGAACAATTACTGTTATCACATCATACCCAAAATTATATCCATTCATATTTCTATTCTCTTGTTTATATGATCTATTATGTTCATATCATATATCTTATAACATATACAATAAGCACTAACACACATATATCATATCATATAATTCATATCACAAAACACACACATATATATATATATCACATACATTGTATTCAATTTTATCTCTTATTAGCCCATGTACACCTGTGAGAATTGTAGATATGTGAGTCTATTGAGGTTGTGCACTATCTTGTCACCATAGCTCATATGGGGACCCACTAGGGGCTATGAAATTTATCCCGAATGACCACTATGAAATATCCTGAAGGATCACTGTATATCCCAAAGGATCGCGTAGACCCTCGACTCTTGGCATGCCAACTATACCTATAGCTCTCGTATCATATAACATGGGCATTTTCACTTATATCATTCCACATATACACTTTCATATCATATGTCATATAAGCTCATAGCTTCTTTCACATATACATGTAGTCACATAGTTTCTTTTAATATTATTACATAGCTCATTTCTTATAATTTGTTTTCTCATGCTCACACATATATCATGTCATATAGCTCATATCTTTCTCATGCAATCACATAGTTCAGTTTCACATATGTTCATATATATACATCAAATAGCACATACTTCTTATATCATTACATACAAAAACATATTAACACATATAATCATGCAATATATACAATAATATGTCACCACATCGACTTATGAACACATATGAACCATAGCAAAAACATACTTCTATATAGGAATTTATGCATTTTACTATTGGAAATAGACTTGTCGCAAGTCTTAATTCCCATTAAACATCATATACTAAATAATGTGCACTCACCTTGGCCTCACTACGTTCCAATTCACTTTATGATTTCATCTCTTTCGATGGAATCTTAACTTGATAATCATTCCGGAACTTGTTCATGTTCGATATCTACATAATCATACATTGATACATATCAGTATCCCATTGATATACTCTAATCTATCATTTCTTAGACCAAAAGAAATGTCTATTTCTATTTCCCCTTGAAGTGCATCGATACATTCTACAGTGCATCGATGCATTCTTTAACATGTGCATCGATGCACTACCCATGCATCGATACACCAATCACCTTCGATGTTTTCATTTTAAGGGGGTGCATCGATGCACTCCTTATGCATCGATGCATTAATTGCATTCAATGTTTCTTTAAAGAGTGCATTGATACACATTGAATGTGCATCGATACACCTTACCCAGAATTTACATTTTAAGCCCGAAAACCATCAACTTTTCACTCAATTCTTCTATTTTAAGCCCATATCAGTCATTAAACTCAACTACCATTACTTAAACCAACTTATATCAATATAAACCATCTTTATCTTCCATATCTCATCATGATTCTTAAAATTTAAGAATCTTACTAAACTTTCAACTTTGTTATTAATCCTTTCTAACTTCATAAATCTCTTATTCTTATTGACGGCAAGTCAAATTAAACTTTCAATTCTTAATATAAACTCTATTTCAATATTTCACTCAAGAACTCCAAATCTTTAATCTTCCCTAACTCCTTTATCTTTTGATTTTAAGATGACTTAAGGTTTCCTTAAGCTTAGTTATCATCTAATGACCATAACCCAACCTTAAATTTAACCAGAAATTATCTAAATAGAAGAATCACCTTTTGTTCAATCCTTCACGTATGAAGAAGGAAGAAGAGAAGAGAACTCTGGAACCTTTTCTCTCTTCCCACATGCTTATTACCCTTTATAAAGGGAAATAAAAATCTTCCCTGAAAAATGACCATAATACCCTTATTACTTTCAAACTTTGTCATTCAATCTATCATCAAAACTTTTTATTTAAGTCCCTGAACTTTCCATCTTTTCTGAAATTGGTCACTAAATTTACCAAAATTCTATTTTAGTCATTGTCCCAGATTTCGGGATGTTACATTAAGCTTCAACTATAAATACCCTAACCCATTTAGCTTCAAAACCATCCCAAATCATTATAGCTTTCTCCCAATACTAGAATTTAGAGAGTTTTCTTGAGAGTTGTTTTCTCCTTTTTATCAAGAGAGAATTGTTATTGTTTTCTCCAATTGTTAGATCGAGAGAAGTTGTAATTCCTATTTTCTCATAGTGAAATTCTTCTACCGTTGTCCGTGGTTTTTACCCTATATTATTTAAGGGGTTTCCACGTAAAATTTGTGTCTTCTTTATCTTTATTTTTATTTTCTCAAATTATCAGTTGCGATTTTGCTCTATTAGATAGCCGTGTTCCGCAACAATGGGTATCAAGAGCCATATTAGAGTGTGTAATATCTACTTATTGTCTTTGTGGTTGCCACCAAAAGGTGGATCCTCTGACATAAGAAAGTAAGAAGGTATTACCCATTCTTTGAAGGTTCCAGATAACTATTCACGATAGTAAAATAGTTGGAGCTATCCGTAATAGAAGCTATGACAACGAAATTTGATATTGAAAAGTTCAATGGGAGAAATTTCTCATTGTGGAAATTGAAGATGAAGGCCATCCTGAGGAAAGACGGTTGTATAGCAGCTATCAGTGAAAGGCCGATAGATTTCAAAGATGACAACAAATGGATCGAAATAGATGGGAATACTTTGGCAAACTTTCATTTAGCATTAGCAGATGAAGTATTGTCAAGCATCGAGGAGAAGAAGACAGCTAAGGAGATATGAGATCATTTCACCGAATTGTATGAGGCCACATCGTTGCACAATAAAATTTTCCTTAAGATGAAATTGTACACTCTCCGGATGTCAGAATCTACTTCAGTGACGGAGCACTTAAACACGCTAAACACTTTATTTTCTCAGCTTACATCCCTAAGATGTACAGTAGTAGAACAAGAACGTGCTGAACTTCTACTTCAAAGTCTACTTGATTCATATGATCAACGAATCATCAAATTGACAAACAGTAATGCCACCAGTCTAGTCTTCGATGACGTTGTAGCTGCTGTTCTATAAGAAGAAAATCGACACAAGAACAAGGAAGACAGACAAGTAAATTTACAACAAGCAGAAACGTTAACAACGATGAGAATGAGATCAACGGAACATGGCCAAGCAACAGTCACAAACATGGTAGATCAAAGTCGGGAAGCAAGAAGAATTTAAAGTGCTACAACTATGGAAATAAGAGTCACTTGAATAAGGATTGTTGTAGTCTAAATAAAAACTTCAATCCACAAGACAATACCGCAAACACTTCAGATGATGGAGATGCTCTATGTTGTGAAGCGTCAACCACCATGGAAGGTAGAAAAAGATTTACAGATATACGGCTCATTGATTCAGGAGCAACATATCACATGACCTCAAGAAGAGAATAGTTTCATCATTATGAACCTGTCCCAGGAGGATCTGTGTATAGTTGCAATGATCATGCCTTAAAGATCATTAGCGTGGGAACCATCAAATTGAAGATGTATGATGTAACAATTAAAGTTGTTCGAGATGTGGCACGTGAAAGGCCTGAAGAAAAATTTATTATCCTACGGATTGTTGGATAATAATGCAAGCAAGATTGAAACACGGAAAGGAATCATGAAGGTGTTCCGTGGAGCGCTTGTGGTGATGAAAGGCGAAAAGATAGTAGCAAACTTGTACATGCTGAAGGGAGAGACTTTGCTAGAAGCAGAAGCCTCTTTATCTCATGTAGTTCAGATTTTGGAATACTATGGCATCATAAACTTAGACACATGTCAGAACAAGGAATGAAAGTCATTGTAGAGCAAAAGCTACTTCCAGGTAGGGGTGTATTCGGTTCGGTTTGGTTCGGTTTTTACTAAAAATTGAACCAAACCGAAATAACGGGTTTTAGAATTTAAACCGAAACCGAATGGTTAAAAAACCGAATTATGTGAAACCGATTTTTTCGGTTCGGTTCAATTTTTTTAACGGTTCATTTTTTTGGTTCGGTTTATCGGTTTTTCAATGAAAAATTCACTTGAAACTATAATTTTTTTTAAAATTTATCTATTCGTTTCAATATGAAACAAATGGGTTCCATATGGAAAACCCGAATCGAATCAATATAATTGAGACTTTTAACCAACCCGAAAACTGAACCGTATAAGGTCAAACCGAACCGAACCGAACCGTTTTACTCGGTTCGTGACGATTTTTTGGTTTTCTCGGTTTCGTTGCTCAACCCTACTTCCAGGCTTAACAAAAGTATCACTTACTTTGTGTGAGCATTGCCTAACAAGTAAGCAGCACCGGTTGAAATTCTACATGTCAAATTTTAGAGGCAAAAATGTTCTAGAATTGGTTCATTCTGATGTATGGCAAGCACCAGTTACATCCCTAGGCGGAGCAAAATACTTTATCTCATTTATTTATAATTAGTCCAGAAGATGTTGGGTGTACCCTATTGAGAAGAAGTCATATGCGTTTTCAACTTTCAGAAACTTCAAAGCGCGGGTGGAACTTGATTATGGAAATAAGATCAAGTGTTTAAGAACAGATAATGGAGGAGAATACACAAGTGAAGAATTTGATGACTTTTTCAGGAAAGAAGACATCAAAAGATAGTTCAGAGTGACAAACACTCCTCAATAAAATGGAGTGGCAGAGCGGATGAATATAACCTTGTTAGAAAGAACAAGAGCAATGTTAAGAGCTACAGGCCTAGAAAAATCATTTTGGGCAGAAGTAGTCAATACCGCCTATTATTTGGTAAATCGAGCTCCATTAACTGCAATAGAGCTGAAGACACCAATGGAGATGTGGACTGGTAAACTAGTTGATTATTCAAACCTCCATGTATTTGGAAGTATAGTGTACGTGATGTATAACTCCCAAGAAATTTCAAAGCTGGATCCAAAATCCAGGAAATGCAAATTCTTGGGGTATGCTAATGGTGTAAAGGGGTATCGCTTGTGGGATCCCACTGCCCACAAAGTGATCATCAGCAGGGATGTTATCTTTGTAGAAGATAAGCTACAAAGAAAAGAAGACGGTGATAGCGCTGAAAAGTCAGAGACTACACAGATACATGTGGAAAAGGAGTTTGAACAAGGAGATTCTTTTGAAGTAGAACAAACACATGATGAGCAAGATCCAGAGAGTTCTGAATCTCCAACAACTCGTCAATCAGATCGTGTGAGAAGACTTCCTAATTGGCACTCAGATTATGTTATAGAAGGAAATATTGCATACTACCTTTTAATAGAGGACGGTGAACCATCAACATACCAGGAGGTAATAAATAACTCAGATGCTTCACTGTGGATGATGGCGATGCAAGAAGAAATTGAAGCCATTCATAAAAATAATATATAGGACCTTGTGCCACTACCACAAGGAAGGAAGTCAATTTGTAACAAATGGGTCTTCAAAATCAAGCGAAATGGTGATGATCAAGTTGAGAGGTATCGTGCAAGACTGGTGGTAAAAGGATATGCTCAAAAAGATGGTATTGATTTCAATGAAATCTTTTCTCCTGTGGTTCGACTAACAACAGTTCGAGTAGTATTGGCTATGTGTGCTACATTAAATTTACATCTAGAGCAGCTAGATGTGAAAACAACTTTTCTTCATGGAAATCTTGAAGAAGAGATTTATATGCTTCAGCCTGAAGGTTTTGAAGAAAAGAAAAGAAGAACTTGGTTTGCAGGTTGAACAAATCTCTGTACGATTTAAAGCAGGCGTTGAGGTGTTGGTATAAGAGATTTGATTCCTTCATTATGTGCCTTGGATACAACAGACTTAATCTAGACCCTTGTGCTTATTTCAAGAGGTTTGGTGATAACAATTTTGTTATATTGTTGTTGTATGTGGATGACATGTTTGTTGCAGGACCCAACAAAGATCATATTGAAGAATTGAAGGCACAACTAGCTAGGGAATTTGAAATGAAGGACTTGGGATCAGCAAACAAGATTTTAGGGATGCAAATTCATCGAGACAGAAGTAATAGGAAGATTTGTCTTTCACAAAAGAATTACTTGAAGAAGATCTTGTAACGATTCAACATGCAAGATTGTAAGTCAATTTCTACCCCTCTTCCTATTAACTTCAAATTATCCTCCAGTATGAGTCCTAGCAGTGAAGAGGAGAGGATGGAGATGTCTCGAGTTCCGTATGCATCGACAGTGGGAAGTTTAATGTTCGTTATGATATGCACAAGGCCAAACATTGCACAAGCAGTGGGAGTGGTTAGTCGGTACATGGCGAATCCAAGCAAAGAGCATTGGAATACAGTAAAGAAGATCCTGAGATATATCAAAGGGACCTCAAATGTTACATTATGTTACGGAGGATCAAACTTACTTATCAATGGGTATGTCGATTCTGACTATGTAGGGGATTTGGATAAAAGTAAATCTACAACAGGATATGTGTTCAAAGTTGCTGGTAGAGCTGTAAGCTGGGTTTCAAAATTGCAGTCAGTTGTGGCTACATCCACAATAAAGGTAGAATATGTAGTAGCTACACAAGCCAGTAAAGAAGCAATCTAGTTGAAGATGCTATTGGAGGAGCTTGGGCACAATCAAGAGTATGTCTCTCTATTTTAATTATAATTTTGAGGTTCATGTGAGATGAGTTTATATTGATGCATCAGTTGAGATTCTAACATTTTTCAAATAAATAAATAAACTCTCGTAATAAAATGGTTTAAATATTAATCTGGTCCATGTACTTTGTACCTTCTCTTAAATAGTGTTTTGTCCTAATTTGAAACTTCAAGTTTCATCAGCTAAATAGATACTCTTTTGTAAAAGCCTTTAAAGTGGGTAAAACAGCACGAATCCCAGCCACATCGGTGGTAAAAAATTGTTATTATTTCTTGAGGATCCGAATTCAAGGACTAAGAATACTAGGAATACGAGCGTTCAATATCAAATGATTAAATTTTTTTTTAAACATATAATATTTTATACTTGCCACGTATTAATACAAAAAGTAGGTAAAACATGAACCCATCCAGTTTGACATATTAGGATTATTTAGATTGTAATCATAATATTAATTTCAGTTTCAGGATTTTTCAATTTTAATGCTCATAAACACCAATGAAATCCTCAAACGGTGACGCTATATAAAGCTTAGAATCAAACTCCTGAACTTCACTCACAATGATATTTGCATACCATTGCTGAAGATGAACTGTTCCTGTACGATTTCCACTTGCATTTATCCGTTCTCCTACAGGCTGCAAACTCGGTCGTGTATATCGATCTATCCTCTGTGCTGCTATCCAGAAACCATCTGATATTGCCTTTTTAATGTTATCCGGCATCGGCCGAGTGCTTACGATGTCAGATTCGTAGGGGTTACGGCCTTGAAGCTGAATCTTTCGAATCCTGTTTCCGATGAACTCGGAAACTAGGACGAATTCTTCTTCTTCATCAACTGCAACCCCTCCTGGAAATGTAAGATTCCTTAATAACACTGTCACTTGCTTGTTTTCAACGTCGTACTTTAGCAGCCTCCCCGTCGAATCCTTAACACTTGCTGCTGTTTCGAATTGTCTGCAAGATTAGCGAAGTGTTCGACTTATGTTGTTGACAATGTTTAAGAAATGAAAAGTATATATCCAATTGGGAAGGGAAGTGACATATATCGCACGCGTATTATTTTTTTTTAAAGAAAATTCGCGCGCATATCACCATATATTATCTGCTATGATTTGCAGCATAATTTTCGAAAATTTAATCTATTGTTATATAGACTGTTGGACTGAGAATTTAGACATTTTTGGGACAGATGCAGCTCTTAATTACAGCTGCTATAAAAATTGTAATTTTATCAGTTATTGTTGTCGATATTTAGCCTCAATTTACGTTTTCTGTTGAATTTTTCTGCCTATAAATTAGGATAGTAAATGAGACGATATAAATCGTGAGTTACTCGAGTTTAATTCGAATAGACTTGACTTGAGTTCTTAACGAGCCGAAACGAGCTATTTGCTACTCGACTCGAAAAGCTCGCGAGTAACTAGAAAAAATAATATATTAAAATTTTATTTTTAAAAAATTGAATTATTAATAATATTGACATATATGTGTTGATTTTTTTAAAATACAGTATAAGATTTTCATATAATAAAGATTCAAGTTCGAGTTTGAACTTCAACCGAGTTAAGTTTAAGGGGAAAAAAATTGATTTCAAGCTTTTTTGAGCTTCAGTTCATGGTTTTTAGTTCAAATCTAGCTTGAAAATTTTAAGCTCATGAGCTTTCGAACTGAGTCAAATTCTATTTAAAAGTTTTCGAATCAAGTCGAACTCAGCAATACTTGAACTCGACTCGACTTGTTTACCGCCCCTACTATAAACATCAAAACTTTTTTTGTCATTTTCAATCATCCAAAAATCAATTTTCTTTCAAAGTTTTCAACATTCTCTTAAAGCCTTACTTCTTTCAAATTTGTTATAGAGAAGAGATATACCACCATCGTCCATTCCCAGATATCAGGTGTAAGATTTTCAGAAAGATTGTGTTAGTTTCGATGACATCACACAATGTAATGATTATATTAATTGTGGGTAAATTTACATTATTTTTTATTTTAATTGTCCTGTCAATATATGTTATTTTTTATGTTTTTTAATGTATCTTTTCTTTTTTGTAAAAGTTGAAAAAAGATAGATCATTTTTGCATGTGTTGAAAAGAGGCAGCTGAGGAACCTTATATCGTAAACAGCACTGGCATCAGTGAAGTAGACATTTCCGGTTGGTTGATGGACGTCGACAGAGTTGCATAAACGATAAGGTTCGCCTTCGGCAATGGTTGAAAGTATGGTTACCAATCCTCCTTCAGGACCCAGGACTCCGAATCCGAAAAACGCATCGCAAACATACAAGCATTTCGTTTGGTGGTGCAACGCCATCCCGAATGTCCTTCCACAACTTGGATTCAGACTGGCCAAGTCTGTGCCACTGCCATCGCACGTCAAGTTCGACCTACACAAAAAAACATTTCACATGTTGAAAATGATATAATCTACGTGGGATTCATAAAGAAGAAGATTAACCTGTTAGGAGCAGCAAATCCGAAGTCGACAAAGCCAATGGACGGACCCTGATATTTCAGAATTCTACCATCGGCTACGCCCGTAAAGAAGTGTCCGGTTCCCAACTCGAAAGCAAGTGCCTCAGGCCCACTCGCATTTCTCGGCAGTTGAATCTTGCTAAATGAAACTGCTGAAACAAAACCAAATAGTAAGACGAAGATGAGAGCTGTTATAGTTTCGGTTCTCATGATCATATAGGGTTTCTTTTCATTTTCAAGAAATCTGCTATTTATCTTGTTTTGATGCTATTAGGCTTACGTTATTTACAAGGAATTTGTAGCATAGCTGTGGTAATGCTATGTTCTATATCTATAAGAAATTTACTAGTTATGTTTACACCGTGTTTATCAGGTAACAACGATGAAGAAAACTTATAGGTGTAGAAACGATTTTTCTTAAAAAAAAACAAATTTAATTTTTAAAATCTGATTTTTAAAAGAATTCGTCTCGAATAATTTGGTGTTTCCTTTTAAAGTAAAACATGGTTCGATGAGTCACCATCAATATTTGATTAGGGTGTGAATGGACACCAAAATATATATTTGTTATTTTAATTAAAACAACAAATTTTACGGTTTGCGTTACCAAAATTTGAGTTTTGGAGTCAGTTAATCATGGGGATGGATTAGCACCCACAGAGCCCTGAATCGATACATAATCGAGAATAAATGACTACTCATGCCTTAAAACAATCATTTATTACTCCAAGCGAAATAAAAAATATTACTATCTCTGTTCTTAAAATTAATTCGACTACTATTTATTTTTGGAAATCCCATTAAAAATAAATACAAAAATAACAAACATACATCAAACAAATACATTTAGTTTACCAACCATTAATGAGAATAAGAATGTTCAATTATTTAAATACATCGAGATGAGACCTTAGATTTGATCTAATAGTCTTTTCTGAGTGAATTTAATTAAAAGAACATGATCTTTTTCTCGGTCCCCAAATTTTAAATGTAATCAAATTTTATTTGTGTCACTTAACGGGATACATTTTCATTTTAAAATTATCGAAAGTAACTTTCTTATACGTTAAGACAGTCACTTCACAACAATCTTAATATGAACGAATATTACCCTTAGTCAAATTATTTTGATTGAATCAAGAAATGCTCATATATGAGGACTACATGCAATTTAATTTAACTTAGAACCTAAACTTTGCATGTATACGCATCACATAGATATAATAATATATAATACTTAATGGTAAAAAATTTAATTAAAACTAATTCATACATTACCTTATTATAACATGTAAATAAAATAATAATTTAAAAACATAAATAAAATTTTTATTATATACACGTAATATGTAAATTTTTAAAAAAAATTATACACATGTAACTTGGAAATATAAAGAATATAACATAGTATATTTTAGTACAAATATGTATATATAAACATGTTATCCTAAAATCATGAAATAAATTCATGAAATAGTATATAAATCAAATTTATAATTTTATAAATAAGAAAACATAAACTTTAAAAATAAAATAACAAACATGACAACGGAAAATAAACAATAGATGAACCATATGGACCAAAATACAACACCCATGAAATAACAAGGCAAAATCATAAACAAAATAAACTTTTAAACAGGGACTAAAATGAACATGTGCAGAATAAAATATTCAAAGCAGAAGGTCAACAAAGTCTCAAAAAGTGACTAAAATGAATAAATATCAAACATCGAATCCAAATTATAATAAAATAATAAGCAGAATCCAAACAGTGACTAAAATGAATATTTATTCATTCGGGCCTAAAATTTTGGGGACCAATCATCTCGTCATAGGATCTTGGATTGGGCCACGGCTTTGCAAGATCCAATCTAATGCCCTGAAAATGGTCGATGACCTTTTAGCTTTCAAAGCTCCGATCTCCTTCGTCCACCGTCGGGTCGAGCTAGTTTTTAGTATATGGTTCCCCTCCTCCATATACTTCTCCTCATCGTTCGGATGCGGTGATGGGGACTTCAAACGTCGGTGATGCTCTTACCGAAGGGTAAAATCCCTCTCTTTTCCCTTCATTTTTTGCTTCGAAAATAATATAAAAATAAACAAAAAAATAACTTATGCTATTGATTGTTTCAAATACTGAAAAATTACATTTTTTTTTAAAATCGGGGAACAACTGTTTTACAATCTCCTTGTTCGAATTAGGAGCTCCCTCTATCTTTTTTTAAGGTTTATATATCCACGCCTTACAATCCTTTTAAAACCGAAAAATCCCCCAGAATATGCTCCTTCTCAGTCTTTTAATGGGGAGAGTGACCTATTTGGTGAGGCCTTTGACATAGGGGAATGTTTTCCCTAAAACCAGATCCTGTTTTTAGGGATTTTTTATTTGTTTAATGGGTTTGGTTAGATGGTTTGGTGCCTTCCACTGTTAATGTGAGATGATGATGATTTATTGAAATAGGAAAGGGATCTTCGGGTTGTCAAAGCGACGACGAAAGCAGCGGTGGCGCAGATCTACTCAGTTGGCAGTGGAAGAGGCGGCAACGGCATGTCTTGGGGAGTTAGGGTTTTAAAAAAAAACCCTAATTGATGTGGGTTTGGGCCTACTAGGTTGTTTGGGCCTCAATTTGGATCAGTTTAGGTTGGATGACCCCTTGTAATTGGGCCTAATATTGGGCTTGTAAAACCTGCAAAATAAGATAAAAATAAAATAAAATAAAATAAAATAAAATAAAAATAATTAATGATAATAATAATAATAGTTAAATTAAAACCCCGGACAAAATGGGTGTCTACAGCTGCCCCTGTTTGCCCATGTTTGTGTTAACAAGAATAGGGAAAAGATAAAAAAAAAGATGTGTTTTTGTTCGGTTCCACCTTAATGTTGTCTCAAGTGATACTACCAGATGACCCGAATGATTTATTCATTATGCTTGAAAGACTTACATGGCCTTAATGACTTAATCATCTTGGAAATAGTTTACTAGGTAATAAATTTTGGAAATCGTTTCTTACTTTTTCAAAAAATTCAATTTTCAGAAAAGATTTAAATGAGAAACTTTGGAAATCGTTTTCTCATCTTTTGAAAATCATGTGAAAACATCATGCCCGAAGGTCTTATGGATGACCCGAAAGACTTATCATCTTGCTCGAAAGGCTTATAGATTAAGCGAAAGATTTAATTATCATGCTCGAAAGACTTATTGATGGCCCGAATGACTTACCAATTTTAGAAATAGTTTACTAGGTAATAAACTTTGGAAATCGTTTTCTTACTTTCCAAATATTTCAATTTTCAAAAAATATTTAAATGAGAAAATTTGGTAATCGTTTTCTCATCATTTTGAAAATCATGTGAAAACATCCCGCCCGAAGTTCTTATGGATGGCCCTAAGGGCTTATCATCTTGCTCGAAAGGCTTATAGATGACCCGAATGATTTAATCCTCATGCTCGAAAGACTTACTGATGGCTCAAATGACTTACCAATTTTGGAAATAGTTTACTAGATAAGAAACTTTGGAAATTGGTTTCTCTTTTTTTTCAAAAATTTCAATTTTCACACAAGATTTAAATGAGAAACTTTAGAAATCACTTTCTTATCTTTTGAAAATCATGTGAAACATCCTACCCGTAGGTCTTATGAATAGTGTTGAGTCAATCGATCGGATGAATTAGCCAAGAGGGGGGTGAATTGGCAATTAAATATTTTGGTGGAAGTTTTGACAGAATATAAATAATTTGCACAGCGATTTAGAGTGATTCGACTTTCTCAACCAAAGTCTACATCCACTACCTTAGCTATCCACACTAAGGATTTTCCACAAATTCACTAATTTGTGTTTCTTTTGAGGACAAAGAGTAACCTTACAACTCCCTCAAGAATTATACCCCAAATTCTTGAGACACTCTCTTCCAAAGAGAAAATTACAAATTTCGTAAACTTAGAAGAAAAAACCTCACAATGTAAGATGTTTGCACAATTCTAGAACAAAGAAAGAATACTAAAAATGAATACAATTGAGCACAAATTGTGTTCTTGAAAGCAAAATGAATATTGGCTTGAATTGCTCAAACTTGATGTTTAAGGCTTTCTCTTTTGTTTCTCTAGCTTCTCTTTTTTAAATTCTTAATCACCAATGGCTTCAAAACTTGTTTAAATACACTTTGAATGAATTCTAAACGTTGGGAATCATAGTGGAGTCACTAGAGCCGTTGTAGTGTGAAATTCACTTGAAAAGTCTGCTGGGAGCGTCTGGGTATCGGTACTCTTTCATTGGGGTATCGATACTACGTGTATAAAATTCAAATATTTCGACCGTTGCAAACCAACGGTATCGATACTGTCTAGGGAGTATTGATACTACTATGTAAATTAGTATCGATACCTAACATGGTATCGGTACCCGTTTTGCATTCTGCTAAATTCGGAGTCAAAACCAAAGGGGTAGTATCGGTACCATTAACTATGGTATCGGTACTACTATATATAATGGTATCGATACCGTGTAGGGTATCGATATTCGATGTTTGGGGGTATTGATACTGTTAACACAGTATCAGTACTAACCTATTGAAATCTTAATTTTGACTCGATTATGATTCGAAATACTTTGTAAAAATTGTTTCAAAAATATTTTAAGTATAAATTTCAATTTTTCATTTAGTAAAAAGTAAAATATGACATTTTAAAACTTGGAGTAATATTTGTAATATTCGAATAATTGAATTGAATGTACTATTTAAATCGAATATATAATCTTAAAATTAATTAACACTTTATTTATTATACCGAAATATCAAAATGATTTCAACAGATAGACTGAAGGACCCTGATATTTCAGAATTCTACCATCGGCTACACCCGTAAAGAAGTGTCCGGTTCCCAACTCGAAAGCAAGTGCCTCAGGCCCACTCGCATTTCTCGGCAGTTGAATCTTGCTAAATGAAACTGCTGAAACAAAACCAAATAGTAAGACGAAGATGAGAGCTGTTATAGTTTCGGTTCTCATGATCATATAGGGTTTCTTTTCATTTTCAAGAAATCTGCTATTTATCTTGTTTTGATGCTATTAGGCTTACGTTATTTACAAGGAATTTGTAGCATAGCTGTGGTAATGCTATGTTCTATATCTATAAGAAATTTACTAGTTACGTTTACACCGTGTTTATCAGGTAACAACGATGAAGAAAACTTATAGGATTGGTTGATCAGATTAAAGATGTTTTAATCAAAATTTTCTTATTATAGCATGGAGATTTAGGAATTTCTTATTTGAAACCATGCTGCAACAAGCGTGGAGACGCCTCCGTTCTGTAGCATTTATCCAAAGGGCGTCGAGTTGACTTCTTTCTAGCAGAAAGCATTGAGATGTCTTCGTTCCACCCTAATTAAATGAACTTTTTTGTTTTCTCTCTAATGATCAACCAAAGAGAGTTAAGATATCTTCGCTACGACTATAAGAATTTATCCGTTATTCCTATAAAGCATCGAGATGTTATCGTTCTCCTCATTGTCTCATCGAAACATTGAAAATACATTGCCATAAGATTTCTAGTTTCTCAAAGCCTTTGGAACTCTATATACTCAGGACAACTACAACACTTTGACGTGATCACTAACAGACTCATGTGCTCTGCAATTTACTATCTGACAGTCAAATCTACTTAGCCTACCAACATGCAAATAGTCATCATCACTCTAAGCCTGACACTAGCACCAAGGACTTGTATATAAGTCACCGTGCAAGGCTCAAAGCGGGAACTTCTCTCGAGCTCTTTCCCTCTCTAGATGACTATTCATTGTCGTCTTTAGTTCGTTTTCTCTCTATTTTTCTATCATCTAGAGGGTGAGCAAAACGTGACTTGATTCGAAAAATCAATCTTTTCGACTCGACTCGATTCGAAAAAGCTCGATTCGATTTGAAAAAGCTCGACTCGAATTAACTTTGAGTTGTAATTTCATAAATACGACTCAACTCAAAAAAAAAATTAAATTCAAATCGAGCTATAAAATAGAACTCGAATAACTCAAAATTTTTAGTAATTAGTGAATTGATTTTCATGTTTGAGTCGATTCTCTCGACTTTGTATGATATATGTATATCACATATGAAAAAAAATATAAAGAAATATATATATGTATTATATATGGTTATAGAAAATTGTTTAAATTGGAATCAAATAGTATCATAATATTATATATATTTATAATTAAATTTAAACAGAAACTCTAATAACTCGACTTAGAAAAATTTTAAATCAATATCAAGTTTTAAAATATGACTCGTCAACTCGAATAACTCAAAAAAAAATTACACGACTCGATCCGATCGAACGCTTACCTCTACTCCCATCAAATAATCAACCACGAGATCTATATCCAAACTAAAAATGATGAACCGCCGAAAAGTATCACAACCCAACTTTTTCCATCATGAAGTCTCGAGTTCCATATTATCTTCATGCATTTTCAAGTTTCATAATTATGGTGAAGCTATTTTTTATATTTACATATTTTTGACAAATTAATAATTTACGTTATATAAACTTCTGGTATGCTCTTATATTATTTGTATTGTGTTTTTTATTTATTTGGATAATTACAAAAACTTTATTACTCAAAAGGAGCAGAAAAACTGTTACAATATAATAGCAGAGGCACCAAATGAAAGATTCCTAAACAACTCTGTCACTTGCTTGTTTTTAGCGTCGTACTTCAATAGCCTTCCCGTCGAATCGTTAACACTCACCGCTGTTTTGAACTGTCTGCATGATTAGAGGAATCGTTATTTTAAGAAAAATGAAGAACCGGAGAAAAGAGAGTTAAAGGTTGCTGAACCTTATATTGTAGACAGCACTTGCATGTGATCAGTGAAAAAGACATTTCCAGTTGGTTGATGGACATCAACAGTGTTACATGATCGGTAAGGTTCGCCATCTGCCATGGTGGAAAGTATTGTTACCAATCCTCCTTCGGGACCCAAGACACCGAATCCGAAAAACGCATCGCAGACATACAACATTTTCGTCTGGTGGTGCAACGCCATCCCGAATGGCATTCCACAATCTTTATCTGAATTGTCGAAACGCATGTCATCGCACTTTGACGGCGACATAAGTGTTTTATTTAGTTAATATTTTGCTTTTAAATTACTCCTTAATCATTGGTTTTTATGGTTTATTTGTTCGTTTTGATTCATTTTCTGTGCCAGACACTTGATTCTGGAAATTACAGTAAAAGGACGGAATTATGCAGTTTTTTCTAATTTTCGAAATCAAAGTTGGATTAGTGGGCATGACTTTGGACATGAAGCATCTGACGTGGCGATGACTTCAGCACCTTCTAGAAGGTCCAGTCAACGCTTCTAGAAGAACAAATGGATCAGCCGCACGTTTCTACAATTTGGATTTGAATTAAACTCATGTTTTAGGATATTATTTTAAATATTATATTTTATCTTATCTTTGTTTTAGGTATTTTAGTTTAAATATTTTTAAGTATTTTAATTAGAATTTTCTTCTTTAATTTAGGAATTATCTTTACTTTGTTTTTAGGATTTTTAAGACTATAAGTACCCTCTCACAATAAGCCTAGAAACATATTTCTCACAACTGAGAATTTACTCTTCTTCTTCTCTCTAGCTTTATAAAATTCTCTCTTTTATTTCCTTTCAAGTTTTCGAAATTTTTTATTTTATTTTAAAGTTTTGTTTTCAAATATGCTAACTATGACTTTGGTCATACTTAGCTAATTTTCTTTTAAGCCGAAGGCTAAAGCGAAGGCTCAATTACAAACGTGAGAATATAATGCACTTAAATCGCTTCAGATATCTCTCTTTGTTTTCTGAGCTTATTTTCAAATCAAAACGGTTTTCAAAACCAAAAGTCGGTGTTGGTCTGGATGTTATTATGGTTAACGTGGGAGGAAGGATCGGCTTATTGAAGCACATTTGACTTCCTGTGAACACAATTAGCAAAATTGTTTGCTAAGAGGAAACTGAGATCGGAATCAGTTATTGTTGAAACAACATAATCCGAGTAGGCAGTTTTTCGAACTTCAACGTTTTAAGATCTATAACATTGTTGTTGCTTAGATCAACTCACAAACCGAAATTAAAGATTGCACTTGGATATCCGGTATACAAAGCATAGTTGCAAGAATTTGTCCTTGTAGACAAGTAGCCGACTTGAATCTTGAAGTAAAGATCTATTTCGATGATCCGAGGAATTTGAGGCAAAGCTGAAGCCTAAGGCTGTTTTTACCATAAGTTTTCTTTATATCAACTTATTTTATTTATTTGTTTGTTTATTTAATTTTTATCTCATTTTATTTCTTTAAACAATTTAAAAACCCAATTTCTATCTTTATCATTTTATTATAATTATTATTTATTATTTTATCCTTATCTTCCATTTTAAACGAATTATATTTATTTATTTTATTATTTTATTCTTGTCTTTTTATCTTTATTTGAAATTATATATTCATCTAAATCAAAAAAGTCCACTAAATCAGAAAAAAACAAAGTCCCTGTAGATCGACTATGCTTCTCTATTCTACTCTCACTTTTTACTTATTAAGAAGCCGAAATTATTTTGATAGCAAACCGACAGTTATCAATCTACACAGAAAACATTTCACATGTTGAAAATGATATAATCTATGTGGGATTCATAGAGAAGAAGATTAACATGTTAGGAGCAGCATATCCGAAGTCGACAAAGCCAATGGCCAGACCATGATATTTCAGAATTCTACCATCGGTTGTACCCGTAAAGAAGTGATTGGTTCCCAACTTGAAAGCTAGTGCCTCAGGGCCACTCTGTTGAGTTAATCGATTGACGAAATAGCCAAGAGGGGGTGAATTGACAATAAAAATTTCGGTGTAAGCTTTGACAGAAAATTAAAAATATTTGCACAACGATTTAGAGTGGTTTGACTTTCTCAATCAAAGTCTACGTCCACTACCTTATCTATCCACACTAAGGATTTTCCACAAATTCACTAATTTGTCTTTCTTTTGAGGACAAAGAGTGACCTTACAACTCCCTCAAGAATTATACCCTAAATTCTTGATAACACTCTCTCCTAAAGAAAATTACAAATTTCACAAACTTTACAGAAAAACCTCACAATGTAGATTGTTTGCATAATTCTAGAACAATAAAAGAACACTCAAAGATTAATACAATAGAGCACAAAATGTGTTCTTGAAAGTAAAATGAATATTGAAGGAAAATTGGCTTGTATTTCTCAAACTTGAGGTTTGATGATTTCTCTCTTGATTCTGTCTCAATTCTTGTTGATCAATGGCTTCAAGACTTGTTTAAATACACCTTGGATTATTTCTGAACGTTGGGGATCATTGATGAAGTCAATAGAGCCATTGTTGTATGTTTTCCATTTTAAAAATCTGTTGGGAGCGTAGGTGTATCAGTACACCATCAAAGGGTATCAGTACACTCAATATAAAATTCAAATATTTCGATCGTTATTTGACCAAATGTATCGGTACCTCTCAAGGGTATCGATACACTAATTGCATTCGATGTTTCTCGGAGCCTGAAGTGTATCGGTACATTGGTTATGTAGGGGTACCCTTATTTCATTCGAAATTTGGGTGTATCGGTACATATAGAAGTGTATCAGTACCTCCCTTTATAAAACTTATTTTTGGCTCGATTATGGTTTGAAATACTTTGTAAAAATTGTTTCAAAAATATTTTAAGAGTAAAACACAATTTTACACTTAAGTAAGGATTAAAATTGATATTTGAAAACATGGAGTAATATTTTTATATTCGAATAATTTAATCGAATATATAATTTTGAATCGAATATAAAATCTTAAAATTCAATAGTACTTTTTTGTTATATCGAAACATCAAAATGTTTTCAACAATCCCCCCTTTTTGATATAACAAAATATTTTAGTAATTTTAAGATTTTCTTTTTGAAAATCAGTTTTTGAAATCAATTTTGAAAAAAATACTCCCCCTTACTTTATTCTCTCCCTTTTTGTTAAATCAAAAAGGCTATATAAAAAAACGTTTTTAAACAAGTTTTTAAGAAAAATAGACAATTGATTTATATAGATATAGTGATTTAGATGCTAAGATCACAATCAAGAGAATTGTTAGCCATTAGTCCATAAACAATATTCATAAATGTGTAATGATAATTGGTTATAATTTGTCTAAAATGTAAATGATGTAAAAATTAATGAAATCAATATAAACATGAAGTTCAAATTAAACATTCAAACCATTCAAACAAACATATCCAAAATCCAAAACACACAAATCCAAAACATTCAAAATGTTTTAATAATAAGTTCAAACTCAACCTATGAAAACTGAGCAAGGTAAGGTTTAGTCATCCATTAGTGGGTCGGGAGGCAGAAAATGTGCTCGTAGAGCAACCATTTCTAGTGTGAACGCATTGAGTCTTTCGTTCATTTCTTCATGGTTAGCTCGCATCTCCCGTTGGTTCTCCAATTGTTGAGTCCCCATAGCGGTTAAGTGGGACTATATGAGTGCAAACCTCATGTCAAATGTCTCCATGAACGATCAGAAATATGGAGGCATCAGACTCTCTTGCTGGACCGGCTCGTCCTAGGCTAAGTTAACAGGATCATCAACATCCCAAAGAAGATCTTCAAGTTCTTGATCATCAGCAGCCGGTGCCGGTGCTGGAGTAGCTCATGAAGAGCTAGCACCCGGTGTTTTCGAGGCTGAACGAACCCATTCATCTTTATCCCTGGACCATCCTGATTTACGCAAGGTTTTGATATTTATTTGGCTTTTAAGAGGGATAGCTATATCAAGCTGGACCCTAAGCTTGGATTTGATAAACAAATTACTAAGAAGACAACCGTAAACTAAGGTTTCTATATGTTTGGAAGGAACGTTGTTTATGGTTTCAACTAGTTAAGCAACAATTATTTGTGGCAAGTTTATTTTCTTATTATTTTGGATACAATGTATCCACCGAAGGTCAAGTGATCTAAGAGATGAGTATCTACCTCCGGATGGTCTAAACCACCAAGAGATGATCAAGTGAAGAAAACGATCGTGGTGATCTGACAACGTACTCACATTAGCCTTGGCTCTATAACGGGTAGCCACAATTTCTCTCTCGTTATCTAAACCCTCATTATCTAAACCAAATATCTTATCGATTGATTCGGAGTCTATATGAATGTATTAGACTATGAGATAAGACTGAATACTAACGGTGGCAGTTTGAGACTCGTTTTGGACACAAATTGCATTGGAATAGAAAATGCGGACGAGTTGGTGATAAACGACAGGTTGAAGCTGGAAAAGTTTATCAAATTTCTAAGTTTGAAGAGTATGAAGATATCTAAATTTTATATCAATCAAAGCTTGAATAGAAGGGATATGTTCTTCCTGAATATTATAAAACTCAAAAAGTTCAACAAACCTAGTGTAGAGATTTTCTCGACGGCCGGGTTCGTTAAAACAAGAATTTAGGACAGTCATTTCGGGAACATTTGGGTTTGGATTTGGAGGTTGGTTTGACCGACTAGACAAAGTCCTAGGTCATTTGGAATGAGACATGGTTTAAATCGGAATGAGATAAGGATACAGTTAATTTGAAAACACATGTATGAAACAATATCAATCCCAAAACTCAATATGAGTCCTCATTATTCAAGGTTCTCTAAAAATAATATAATGGGCAATTTTGAGAACTATATTGAAAACAATGTCTGAAAAATCATAATATGTATAGTTTTCATGAAACCAACATAATTAAATCAAAAACAAAAAATTAAAACAAAACTTTTTTATTTCAAAAATTTTAAAAAAAATTGAATTTTTTTGTGTTTTTGATGAAATTTGTTGTAGATTCTAGTGTTCAATCAAAATATAAGTAATGCCTGATGTCTATTTCGAACTAGAACTAACTAAAACTAGTCATATGTTTAAAAATCAATAAAATAGTGGTTTTAGAAAAATTACCTTGAAAATTCGGATTTGAGTGGAATGTGATGTTGTTTGCACGAATTTTATGATGCTAGCAAGATTAGGAGTTGAAAACTAGTTGAATTCTGACTTGTATTGAAGGTTTTGAGCAATATGGAGAGTAAGGTTTTGAGAGGGCAACCAGCTGAGTGTTTTTATGTTTTTGAGGGTTTTGTAAAATGAGATTTTAGGGATTTAAAGCCAAAAACCCAACGGGGTGTATCGGTACACCCGTGAGGGGTATCGATACATATTCAAGGAATGTATCGGTACACATTCAAGGTGTATCGATACATAACAAGGGGTATCGATACCTAGGTATCGATACACTTTGTACAAAAATGTCAAAAATCTATTTTTAAGCACTTAGAATGCTAACTTAACCAGCTCTAGTGGTATTGGCAACTCATATATCGAAAATTAACTATGTTCAATCAATCAAATCTACCCTTAAATTTTATTTGAACATATTATTAATTTTCACTAAAGATCATAAACTCCCCCTAACTATTAGCATAAAATACATTCAAAAATGTTATTTTTATAAGTATTTTTCATTTTCTAATTAAAAGTGCTAAAAATTATTTTAAACACTAAGTCAAGGTAGGTTTGTTAAACCTAATTCTCTCCTAAGTGTCTAAAATCATTCTTTATCTAAAGGTATTATAAAAATATCCGCTATTTGATGCAAAGTATCTACAAATTCTAGAACTATATCTCCTTTAGTGACATGATCTCTAATGAAATGATGTATTATTTCAATGTGTTTAGTTCTAGAGTGTTGGATGGGATTTTTAGTGAGACAAATAGCACTAGTATTGTCACACTTGATATTTATGGTACTAACTTCAATTACATAATCTAAAAGTTGTTGTTTTATCCATAAAACTTGTGCGCAATAACTACCGGCTGAAATTTATTCTGCTTTAGTGGTAGATAATGCAACACTATTTTGTTTCTTTAAAAACCATGAAATCAACATATTTCCTAGGAATTGACAAGTACTGGAGGTGCTTTTTCTATCTATTTTATATTCTCCATAATCTGCATCAGATAAGGCATGCAAGCTAAAGCTAGAGTGTAACACCCTCAACCTGTATCCGACCCGAATACGAGTCTGGGGTGTCACATTGACTTTTCAAACTTTGAATCTTGACAAAATTCAAAGAAAATTTAAAACTTTCATTAAAATAAGAACTGTTTATTTACATAAATTGACCAAAATAACCAAAATCGATCAGAGCATATTCAGCTCAATCAATTAGTACATGCCAACTATATTCAGATTAACCAAACACATTTAAATCGTTTATTTTCTGATCTGAAACTTTGTAAGGAAAATGCTGACCTGTCTTGCTCCTCTAAACTTCTCTTCTTGCTTTCCAGAACCTACGTGTGAAACACTCACACGCTAAGTCTATGACTTAGTGAGGCATTAAACACATTAAAGTAACTTTAACTACTTAATCATGCATGAACATATCATATCATGCTATCATACAAAACAATATAGCATTTCATGTAATCAAATGTACACATATACACATCATCATATCAATCATATAATACAATTCATATCACAAAATCATATACTTTACATGTAATATATATGTTTATTATTATCTCTTTGTTAGCCCATGTACATCTGTGAGAACTGTAGATATGTGAGTCTATTGAGGTTGTGCACTATGCTGATACCACAACTCGTATGGGGTCCCACTAGGGGCTATGATATTTGTCTCGAAGGACCTATGTATTGTATTTGTCCCAAAGGACCACTCCTTAAGAACCATATACATATTTCAATGGATCACATATGTGTCTCATAATACCCTGTAAATGTTCCAAAGAATACATATATATCCCGAAGGACCACGTAGAACCCTCGACTCTTGGCATGCCAACTATACCTCTAGCTCTTTTTACACATAACATGGGTATTAGCAATCTATCATGTCACATATTCACATGTACACTTTCATATCACGTCATATAAGCTCATAGCTTCTTTCACAGATACATGTAGTCACATAGCTTCTTTTGATATTCTCATAAGATTACATAGCTTATATCTTATACTTTGTTTTCTCATGTTCACATATATCCTGTCATATGGCTCATATATATACATCACATAGCACCTATTTCTCATATCATTACATTCAAAAGCATGTTAACACATATAATCATGCATACATACAATTTATGTCATGCATATACATATAATCATATATTCATGCATTCAACATAGGAAATAGACTTTTCACAAGTCTTGTTTCCATTTAGCACCATAAACGAATTAATATGCACTCACCTGAGCCTCACTAAGTTACAATCCACTTTTGTGATTTTTTTTCCTTTCTTTCGATCGAATCTTAACTTGATGATCGTTCTGGAACTTGTTCGTGTTCGATATCTACATAATCACATATTGATACATATCAGTATCCAATTGATATACTCTAATCTATCATTTCTTAGACTAAAAGAAATGTCTATTTCAATTTCCCCTTAAAGTGCATCGATGCATCTACAGCGCATCGATGCATTCTTTAACATGTGCATCGATGAACTACCCATGCATCGATACACAAATTACCTTCGATGTTTTCATTTTAAGGGGATGCATCGATGCACTCCTTATGCATCGATGCACCAATTGCATTCGATGTTTCTTCTTTAAAGAGTACATCGATGCACATTGAATATGCATCGATACACCTTGCCCAGAATTTGCATTTTAGCACAAAAATCATCAACTCTTCCCTTAATTCTTTTATTTTAAGCCTCTACTATGTCATTAAACTCAACTACCATTACTTAAACCAACTTATATCCATGTAAATCATCTTTAACCTCAAAATCCTATATTCTTTATAAAATTCAAGAATCATACTCAATTTCTAACATGTTCCAAATTCCATTCAATTGCTTCTAACTTCTTAATTAGACCCTTAACAAGTCAAATCCAACTTTAGAACTTCAAAAACCTTTCTATAACAAAAGTCCATTTCTATACCATTCATATAATTTCCTTTTAATTCTCTATTCTTGATGTTTAAAGCTTATATAAGCTTTCCTTAAGCTTATATAATACTCAAAGAATCAAAATCAACTTATAAATCCAAGAATTAAACAGTTGAAATTAAACTCACCTTTGTTCAGCACGTTGGAGAAGAAGAAAGCAAGAAGAACAAGAGTTTTCCAGATACTCCTTCCCCTCCCACGTGTTTATCTCTTCTTAAAGAGATAAAAAACATCTTTTATGAAAAATGACCACTTTGCCCTTAATTCCTTTAATAATTACTAATAACTTTCTGGAAATATTCCCAAATAAATCATTGAACTATTTCATTCTTCTACTTTAGTCACCAAATTCTGAAACTTTACAATCTGATCACTAACCCGGTATTGAGGATGTTACATAGAGTCTCTATGATTCCAAAGTCCTAAACTAGGAGTGTCCTTAAGGTATCTAAAGATTCTCTTAATGGCTTGTAGATGTGATTCCTTAGGACATGATTGAAATCTAGAACATAAACAAACACTAAACATAAAGTTCGGTCTACTTGCAGTTAGATAAAGCAAAGAGTCAATCATAAACCTATAAAGTTTAACATCTACACATTTACCTCCTTCATCTTTGTCAAGCTTTGTTGATGAGCTCATTGGAGTGGCTTGGGGTTCGACACTTTCTAATCCAAACTTCTTGAGCATATCCTTGATGTATTTTTCTTGATTGATGAAGATGTCATCTTTTCTTTACTTGATTTGGAGTCCCAAGAAAAATGAAAGCTCCCCCATCATGCTCATCTCGAATTCACCTTGCATTAGCTTAGAAAATTCTTGGCAAAGAGCATCATTAGTAGAACCAAATATTATATCATCAACATAAATTTTAACTACTAATAAATCTTTACCTTTTCGCTTTAAAAACAATGTAGTGTCAACATTCCCTTTTGAAAAACCTTTTTCTATTAAAAAATCTGACAATCTTTCATACCAAGCTCTAGGAGCTTGTTTTAAACCATATAAAGCTTTTGTCAATTTAAAAACATGATTTGGAAATTTTGAATCTTCAAAATCAGGAGGTCTTCTTTTTTTATAAAACCATTTAAAAATGCACTTTTAACATCCATTTGATATAATTTAAATTCATTGAAACATACAAATGCTAATATCATTCTAATTACTTCCATCCTAGCTACGGGAGCAAATGTTTCATCAAAGTCTATTCCTTCTTCTTGAGTATAGCCTTGAGCAACAAGTCTAGCCTTATTACTCACTATATTATCACTTCTATCAAGCTTATTCCTAAATACCCATTTAGTACATACAGTAGATTTATTACTAGTCCTTTCAACTAATGTTCATACTTTACTTCTCTCAAATTGATTTAACTCTTCTTGCATAGCCATAATCCAGTTTTCATCTTCTAATGCTTCTTGGATATTCTTAGGCTCTATGCATGAGATAAATTCAACATAATTACATACATTCCTAAGAGAAGATCGAGTAGTTACCCCTTTGGATGGATCACCTAAAATCTCACCATCCTTGACATAGTTGTATTCTCTTGGGTAAGTGACTTCCCTTTATTCAATGGTTAGATTCTTAAAGGCATCTTAAGTTTCCTTATCTTTCAATTCTTCCTTTGATGATGATTCTCCAACGTCATGTCCAACGTCATGTCCGTTTACAATACCTATGTCATCATCAACACAAGAATCATTCATTAGAATGGGATTATCATCGAAAACTACATGAATAGACTCTTCTACCACTAAAGTTCTTTTATTAAATACTCAATAAGCTTTAAAGTTTAAGGAATAACCCATAAAAATTCCTTCATCACTTTTAGCATCAAATTTGCCAAGGTTGTCTTTACCGTTGTTTAAAACAAAATATTTGCATCCAAAAGGATGAAAATAACTAATGTTAGGTTTTTTATTTTTGAAAATTTCATATGTAGTTTTCTTTAAAACTGGCCTAATCATTACTCGATTTACAACATAACAAGCAGTATTTGTGGCTTTCGCCCAAAACTATTTTGGCAAATTATTTTCACAAAGCATGGTTCTAGCCATTTCTTCTAAAATTTTGTTTTTCCTCTCAACAACTCAATTTTGTTGAGGGGTTCTATGTGCTGAAAAATTATGGCTAATCCCATTTGAATTACAAAAATTAGTAAATCCAATATTTTCAAATTTAGTACCATGATCACTCCTAACACTAGAAATGGAGTAACCTTTTTTGTTTTGGATTACTTTTGAAAAAGTGATAAAATGTTCTAATGCTTCATATTTAGTACTTAAGAATAGAACCCAAGTATATCTAGAATTGTCATCTGCCAAGACAAATGTATATTGTTTTTCACCCTAGCTAGTAGTCCTAATTAGCCCAAAAAGATCTATATGGATCAATTGTAATACTCTACTAGTTGATACATCATTAATGGATTTAAAGAAAGCTCTTTTATGTTTTCCTTTAGCACATGGATCACATATTTTATCTTTGTCAAATTTTAACCTTGGCAATCCTCTTACTAGATTTCCTTGAATCAATCTTTTTAAAACACTCATGCTTGTATGTCCTAGTCTCCTATGTCATAACCAACTATCATGTTCATCCTTAGCAACTAGGCACAAATTAGTCATATTTATTGAATCTAAATGCATCATATATATGTTTTCTATTCTATGGCCAATAAGCATAATCCGATTAGATGCAATGTCAATGATTTTACAACCATTTGATTCAAACAAGACATTGTATCATTTATCGCATAATTGACTAATACTCAATAGATTATGCTTTAACCCATTCACATATAAAACTTTTTCTATTTGTATGGAAGAAGTATTACCTATAGTACCTATACCTTCAATATAACCTTTTGAGTTGTCACCAAAGGTTACCACTCCTTCATTTTTATCGTTAAGCTCTATAAATTGGCTATCGTCTCCAGTCATGTGTTTCGAGCATCCACTATCAAGGAACCATGAATTTGAACTTGTATTTTATGCCTTGTAGCAATGCTCCTTTTCCTACAAACATAGATTAATTTTTTATTTTTGGTACCCAAATTCTTTTGGGTCCATATTCATTAGTTTCTAAAATCCTAGTCCCCTTTGGTATCCATTTGTGTAGGATATATTTATCTTTAGTAGTAATGAGTTCTTTAGGAACCCATATAATTCTAACGATTTTACCATTAGAGGTTTTTTGGGGACCTCTATGATTGTAGTTTTTAAAACTTTTTCTAATATAGTTGGATTTTGAACTCTGTCCTTTTTCAAAACGTTTTATTCCAACTTTATCAAAAGAAGCTTTAAGATCATAAATTTCTTTTTGATGATCATTGTTGACTCTTGAAAGTAAATTATACAAATCAGAATTTTTCTTTTTAAAATCTTTGATTTTGATTTGCAATTCATTAATTTTACTTTCAAGATCATTGTTGGTCTTGGATATGAGATTATTTTCGTTTTTCAATTTCAAAATATATTTATTGTATTTTGTAAATAATTTCTCATAATCCAATGCCAATATATTGTATTCCTCTAATAACTCATCAAAAGAATAATCTTCTAAATCAAATGAGTTAGAGGTTACCTGAGAATCTTCCCCGATGGCCATTAAGCACAGGTTCACTACTTCTTGTTCCTCTTCATTTGATGATTCATCATCATCACTCCTAGGAGCCACGTGTGCCTTGTGCTTCTTCTTCGATTGACAATTCTTCTTTAATTACGGGCAATCAAATTTGACATGCTCGGGCTTTTTGTATTCATAGCAAATAATTGGGTCTTTCTCCTTTGGTTCATTTTTGAAGCCTTTATTTCTTTTGAATTTTCTTCCTCTGTTTGGCTTCATCAATTTTCTGAACCATTTGGCAAATAATGTAATTTCTTCATCATCGTCATCAGAATCACTCTCATCTTTTGTGGATTTAAGAGCAACTCAAACATTCTTCTTTTTTTCCGTCTCCTTCTTTCTCTCGTCCTTCTTCTCGAGGTCTACCTCATCTTGGATCATCATTTCGTGTGTGAGGAGAGAACCTATAAGTTCATCGAGAGTTAAAGACTTTAAGTCTTTAGCTTCGATAATCGTCATCTTCTTTGACTGCCAAGCTTTTGGAAGATAATAAATTATCTTCCGTACAAGATTCTCGTTTGGAATGATCTCTCCATATGCTTTGAGACCATTGACAATCACGAAAAATCTATCTTTCATAGCTTTGATTACTTCATTCGGTTTCATCCTGAAATTTTCATAGCTATGAGTAAGAAGACTGATTTTAGATTCTTTTACCTCGTTGGTACCTTCATGAGTGACTTGTAGTTTGTCCCATATATCTTTAGTGGTTGTACAAGATGAAATCATCTGGTCCAAGAGCACAAAATAGAATATGGATATCTTTTAAGTTGAGCTGGAACATTCTCGTCTCTTCTTCACTCCACATATTTGGATGTGTGGACTGTTCAGAATATCCGTTCATCATGATTTTCTATGCTCCCATGTCACTAGCTTAAATAAAATATCTCATCTTGTTCTTCCAATAAGCATAATTAGCTCCATTAAAGAAAGGAGGTTTGTTGACAGACTGAGAATCAAGAACGAAGTCGAAGTTTGAAGTGGAGGTCATTGATGACTTGAATATCGATATAACTCTTCCCGAATCGACTCAAGAGGTGGTAAAACCTTCAAATGAGTGTAGCTCTGATACCCATTGTTGAGTTAATCGATCGACGAAATAGCCAAGAGGGGGTGAATTGGCAATATAAATTTCGGTGGAAGCTTTGACAGAAAATTGAAAATATTTGTACAACGATTTAGAGTGGTTTGAGTTTCTCAACCAAAGTCTACGTCCACTACCTTAGCTATCCACACTAAGGATTTTCCACAAATTCACTAATTTGTCTTTCTTTTGAGGACAAAGAGTAACCTTACAACTCTCTCAAGAATTATATCCCAAATTCTTGAGAACACTCTCTCCCAAAGAGAAAATTACGAATTTCGCAAACTTTACAGAAAAACCTCATAAGGTAGATTGTTTGCACAATTGTAGAACAAGAAAAAACACTCAAAGATTAATACAATAGAGCAAAAAGAGTGTTCTTAAAAGCAAAATGAATATTGAAGGAAAATTGGCTTGTATTTCTCAAACTTGAGGTTTAATGTTTTCTCTCTTGATTCTTTCTCAATTCTTGTTGATCAACGGCTTCAAGACTTGTTTAAATACACCCTTGGATTATTTCTGAACGTTGGGGATCATTGGTGAAGTCAATAGAGTCGTTGTTGTATGTTTTCCATTTAAAAAATTTGTCGGGAGCGTATGTGTATTGGTACACCATCAAAGGGTATCGGTACACTCAATGTAAAATTCAAATATTTCGACCGTTATTTGACCAAGTGTATCGGTACCTCTCAGGGGTATCGGTACACTAATTGCATTCGATGTTTCTCGGAGCCTAGAGTGCATCGGTACATCGGCTATGTATCGGTACCCTTATTTCATTCGAAATTTGGGTGTATCGGTACATATAGGAGTTTATCGGTACCTCCCTTTATAAAACTTATTTTTGGCTCGATTATGGTTCGAAATACTTTGTAAACATTGTTTCAAAAAAATTTTAAGAGTAAAACACAATTTTACACTTAAGTAAGGATTAAAATTGATATTTGAAAACTTAGAGTAATATTTTTTATATTCGAATAATTTAATCGAATATATAATTTTTAATCAAATATAAAATCTTAAAATTCAATAGTATTTTATTTGTTATATCGAAACATCAAAATGTTTTCAACACACTCGCATCTCTCGGCAGTTGAACCTTGCTAAATGAAACTGCCACGGTTGTGACTAGATTGTTGGAAGCCCTGTGCAAATTCTTGTAAATTGGTCTTTAGATCTCGAACTTGCATTGTTTTTACAGCTGTATTTTGATCAAAAAGAGGAAAAAATTTACAACTGTATTACACTGAGCAGGCCCACTTGCATTGTTTTTCTCAAAAATAATTTTGTTTGTTATCAGGATTTGAACTTATGATCAACAAATTCATGGGTCCAATGATCTAACCACTGCTCTATACCTATTTTTCTGTTTTATACCTATTTTTCTGCTTCTTAATGGCAACAACTGATATATATACTCTATTTTGGGGCTCCTGTTTTTTTAGGCCTGCGCTGTCGCGCACTGTGCACCGGCTCAGCCACGCCGCTGGAAACTGCTGAAACAAAACCAAATAGTAAGACGAAGACGAGAGGTGTTATAGTTTTGGTTCTCATGATCTCATAGGGTTTCTTTTTCATTTTCAAAGAAGAAGTTCATCTTGTTTTGATGCTATTAAGATTATGTTATTTATAGGGAATTTGTGGCACAGCTTTGGCAATGCTATTTGCTAGCTATATCTATAATAGATGTACTAATTATGTTTACACCGTGTTCATCACGTAACAATGATAAAAAAAACTTATACGATTGGTTGATTAGATTAGAGATGATAAAACAATTCGAAACCATACTTGATTTAAAGTAAATGTAAAAAACAAGGCACTTTGCTTTAACATATGGTAAACCTACATATAGACAGTTTAATTATTTACATAAACAAATAGTTAATTTAAGTTAGTCTTTAGATTTGAATCCATTAAGGAGTGGTATTCTTCTTATAAATTATGAATTTGAATAACTACGTCTGTGGAGTTTAATTTGTCTCTTATTGACTTTTTAAAAATTAAATTTTAAATTTTGACTATAATTATTTTAAATATTTTAAAATTTTAAACTTTATAAAATACATATTTCAAAACTATTCTATTGAAAGTTTTTAAAATATATTTTTATGAATAATAAATTTTAAATAATAATATGTTAAAGTTGAAAAAAATTGAAAAAAAAATAATAATAAGAGACGGGTTTGAATGGGACAAAGGAATTATTTTTCAATGTATTTTCAGGCATTCAACACATCTTTCGAGTGTTATATATAACAAAATTGATTGTTAGATATAAAAAATATTTTAAAAATGAAGAATCCGAGAGGCAGCTCAGATAATACCTTATAGCATAAACAGAACTGTCATCAGTGAAGTAGACATTTCCAGTTTGTTGATGGACGTGGACAGCATTGCAAAAACGGTAAGGTTCGCCGTCCGCGGCGATGGAAAGTATGGTTACCAATCCACCTTCAGGACCCAACACTCTAAATCCGTAAAATGCATAACAAACATACAACCTTCTCGTCCGGTGGTGCAATGCCATCCATAATGCCCTTCCACAAACTGGGTTCGGATTCGAAGTGCTCGTGCCATCGCATACTGATTTCGACCTACCAAAACAAAACAAAAAAATGTCATTCAAAGTGTTCATTGTTCAATTTTAACCGAATTAACGGATTAAACAAAATATATAATTCACCGATTAGGAGCGGTTCCGAAATCGACGGAGCCAGTGATATTTTAGAATTCTACCGTCGGCTACGTTGGGTCTTGTTAAAGCAAATTGCTGAAACAACCGTTAAAAGGAAACAGAAGTGGAAGATGAGAGTGAAGAAAAAGGGAGCCATTATGAGGTTTTTTTTACTGTTTCCAAAGAATATTTATCTTCATTTGATGCTAATAAGCTTAAGCTATTTATAAGGAATTTGTAACATAGGTTTGGCAATGCTATTTGATGTGATTATTGCAACTTTAATTATGGTTTTATCACCTTTTTTATGTGAAAATGATGGACAACAGTAATTCAACTAGCCAATATAATTAGTACGAACCAAGTTATCTTTTAATTTGGTATCAAGACATTAAAAAATTAACAGAATTATTGGCGTTACATTTTTTTTTGAATGATGACATGACATTACCTTATAGTATCACATCAATATCACATTTTTAACGTTTGAGTACCAAAATGAAACATAAATTAATCGTTGGTATGAGTTTAAAAAAATAAAATAGGTATTAAAACAGAACAAAAAGTAATAATTTAGATACGAAACTTATGGTTTATCCTAGAATTTATAATTGACCCATTGGTAATCTTTTTCTTTTTAACAAAGAGCTTGGATGGTTTTAATTAAGATTTCCATTTTCTATATCCAGGCAAGTTTAAATATTTTTAAAGAAAAGTTCGGTGAAGAATGAAAAATGCCGTTGTATCAAATTTATAATTCTCCTTTTTCACCAAAAATGTATTATTTACTTGTAAAAATCTTATATTATTATATATGAAATTAAGTTTTGAAGATTTCAAATCATTTTGTCTTCGAACGAAAGTAAAATAAATTTTTATTTTGAATTTTATTGCTTAATAGAAGAATAAAACAACATGGTCGTTATGATGATTCAGTCTTCATTGAATAATTTTGTTAATAAAAAATCAATCATATCATTTTGATAATATTTTTAATTTATTAAAATTACTTCGATAATTAAAATAATGGAAAAATTATTCAATTATTATAAACATTTTCAATTGTATCCATGTCTCATTAAAATTTCAAAAATTCTACTTACTCGTCATCAATCTTCAATGAAAGAAAAAATTAAAAGGCTCACAAAAAATGTAAATAAATAACTAACAATAAAAGAAAAACGATATTGTGTCATAAGAACAAAAAAAAATTAGTTTTATATATGTTCTTGAAACTCTCTGACTAATTTAGGTTTGGTGTTATATTTATATTATAGAGGTCCACTATAGAGACGATATTCTCAATTCAATTTGCTCTTATCATATATATATATTAAAATTAAGACCCTTAATATTCCTTAAGTAATTTAGTGTCATTTTCCACTCTATCAAGCTATTGTATTATCTAATGCTTATTGACACATATAGACACAACATATAAAAATGTTTTATTATGTTTTAATAGAAGCTACTAGTTTTATTCAAAAGTGAAAATATCTAAAATTACAATAAAGGTTTACAACTATATCGTAAACTAAATATATAATTTGGACATTTTCCTATAATATTGAAACTAGCCACTTTAGATCATATAAGCACCAAACATAAAAATGTTAATAACTCAACCAAAAGACTCGAACAAAAAATATATACGAAAAATCTGATTGTATGGGAAAACGAACAATAAAAGGGGATTAAACTATTAAGTGACCACCGAGAACTACAAATCAGAGTCGAGCGTCGTGAGAAACTATTCACGAACGTAAAATCGCATATCCAAATTCAATATGAGAGACCATAGTAGGGAATATCAGCATGATTAAAAATAAGCGACATCTTGATCAGTCGCAATGTAATCAAATCCAAACCTGAGAAAACATAAAATAAAAAACAGTCAAACAACCAAGAAAGAATACGAAAAATGTGCCATAAAGACAGAAAAAACGTGTCACAAAGTTAGAATTAATCTTATTAAACAACTAAAAATGAAACAAAGAGAAGAGAACCAAGGATCGAAAATTAACATCAAAATCGATGTCGTCGACTACACAATATCAAAGAAAAAAATAGTCGATCTGATATATAGAAACGGTAAAAACTCTAAAAAAGAACAATGTTAACAAGATTTGGGCAGCCCAAATTAAATAGTTCAATGCCAATGTCTTAAAGCCCATTAGGGATACAAACAAATCTTAAACCCTAACATAGAAAAACCCTAATTTCCGCCCTATGTTTTCTTTCACATTATATACTCTCTGCCTCTTCTAACTTTGATCTTTGAACTGCTCTGCTTCTATCTATCTTTCCCCTTCTTTTTTTCATCGTTAGCGAAAAGGAAAGAGAAAAGAGAGGAAAATGGGAAGCGATAGCGAAGTTGAAAAGTCGCATCAGAAGGAGAAGGAGAGGAAGAAGATGCTAGCTATTGCTCCCATCGCAAAGCCCCTTGCTGGCAAGAAGCTCTCCAAGAAAACCCTTAAGCTCGTCCGCAAAGGTTTCCCATTTTTATTATCTAAAATCAATCGTTTTCATGAAACTCCGCTTTGAATCTTTTCCTTTTTTAACTTTAAAGCTTGTGGGTGGTTTTATGTTCTAATGGTTGAATTTGTGCTTAAAATGACGGTTCTTGATATTATATTTTGTTTTGTGTTTGAGTTCTCAATGTGTTGTTTTGTGTTTGAGTTCTCAATGTGTTGGTCTTTCTTTGTTGCAGCTTCCGAGCACAAGTGCTTGAAGAGAGGAGTGAAGGAAGTGGTCAAAAGCATTAGGCGTGGCCATAAAGGGTAAACTTTTCCTTCTACAAACACCAATTAGTCAGTGAATCGAGTGATTATTATGTATTTGTTTGAATGCCAATGTAAGTTTCATGGACTGAGAATTATTTGTCGATGCAGTAGAAGTCTATGATGCTATTAGCCTCATTACTATTTTACTACATTACTTCAATCCATACTGTGATACAGCTGTTTGATAACATTTGAGAGGCTCGTGTTTCTTCAATCTTTTTTGTTGAATGCAGATTATGTGTTATAGCTGGAAACATATCTCCTATTGATGTCATAACTCATCTCCCGATTCTATGTGAAGAGGCTGAGATTCCCTATGTTTATGTTTCTTCAAAAGAAGTAACTTCGGACCTCCGCCCTCCATCTCTTGTATTTTTCTAATTTGGTAGCACTACATGCTTAAAGTGGTTCTCCTGCTTGCCTATCCAAAACCTTTGAACCTAATAATTGTTCCCATGTACAGCCAATTGAGTCCTATAAATCCTGCAATTCCACCCTAGCTGTATATAAGCATATGTCTAAAGGGTCTTTGGCGGATTTCGACTTTAGGTTTTCGGTTTATTTAAGTAAATGATCAACACTGCTTGACTAGTTTCTTCTGCCATTTTCAGGATCTTGCAACAGCGGGAGCAACCAAGAGACCAACATGCTGTGTTCTGGTGTTAACAAATCCCGCCAAAGGCGAACTTGCCCCCGAGGAACAAGAAAAGATAAAGACCGATTATAGCCAGATAGTATCGGATATATCCGAGCTTACATCCTCCCTTTTTTAATGTCATAAGCATTGTTGTTGGCATTCTTATTTTCTGCATCTCAGGTTGTGGTGCTTTGTCACCATCATTTATCTATCTGCTCAAAACCTTTTGTTTACTTCATTCAAACCTTTTTAAAGTGTTTAATCAGCTAAATGCTTTATTTCCCTTTGATCATGTTCTTTCCCTTTGCTCAGATGAAGTAACGTAAGCGTTTAAAACTATTAAACACCTCTACTGCAACGTAGCGTAGGATGGCATTATAGTTTATAGTAAAATATGAGATTAAAAACATGAACTCCTACAAATTATTAGTTGACCAGTGGAACAGTGAAATGAGAAGATAGATTTCTTAAAATATTGTGTATGAAATAAATTGATGGTGAAGATTATTTTAATGATAGATCTTTATAAATAAATTGAGCTGGGAGGATTAATCCGTGAATAAATCAGTTTGATAATTATATTAAAAAATGGTTTAATGGAAAAAAATTCTTAAATTATACATTTTTTTACTTTATGTATCTAATATTTTTAATATTTATTTTAGTAATGTTGGAAATGTTTTTACACTTATCTTGATTGAAAAATATTTTAGGCATCTAAAGTGAGAAAAAAATATAGTTTGGTGGTAAAGGTAATGAGTGTTGATCAATGACGGGAGATTTTGGTCGAATTCAAGAGTTAAATTGATATTTTATCTAAAGTTTAGAGGTTAAATCAATTTTTCATCTAAAGTTAAAAGATAAATGTAACCCCCTAGACCCAACCTATGCGTTTCGACTAAGTCTAGTGGACCACATTATGATTATTAAAGACATTTTCCGAAAACGTTATTTCATCAATATAAAATCACATTATAAATAACATGAAATTATAAACAAATTATACTATCAAAATCCAACTCGTAAATATAGTACCAATAAGTAATAAATTAATTTAAAACATGTCTTCAAATTCAAAATCACAATAAACCGAACAGTAATAGCAAAAGAGTCATCATTATAAAATCCGATATTTTAAAATAAGGTCCATGTCACCAAAATAAAGTCAACTTGCAAGATAAAAACATTACAATCTGATTTACTTCAAGAGATATGTTGATCCTCCAAGTGCTCGAACCGAGGTATCTAACCAACAGTATCTGAAAGGGGAAAACATTTTCGAAATGTGAGCTAGGCTCAGTGTGTCCCAACATTTCCATAAAATCACAATAGGTACAAATCATAGTCCAGTAATCTCACAAATTCGTAAAATAGTTTAACTTTTGAAAATCATAGTTTAAACCCTTTACTGGTACACCATCAGTAGTTCCCAAAATTATTTTCCATATAGCTTACTTTATGCACATAGCAAAAAGAAAGCCGACTTAAGGATAGGCTATGAAGTTTGTATCCTTAAGCCCAAGTCAATAAGTCCATATAGCTTACCCTAAGCACACAGCAAAGGAAAGCCGACCTAATGAAACATCTTGGGGCCCTCAAGAGTCACATTAGGCCCAGTTAGCTTGATCAGAGCTATTCCATCGTAATTCAATTCCAAAATTCAATTGCACCGTGACATAAATTTCATAAATCCAAAAACATGGTATCATATACCATTTCAAAACAAAAATTAGATAGCAGTCATATTCCATAAATTGTCACATTAAATTGGTGCATCCATAAAACAATAACCAATGAATTCGGTGTACCACATATTAAAACCAATAAAACAATTCAATAATAAGTAGGGAACACACCTAGATAATAGGTTCAAATAGCAAATCTACTGATTGTTGGTTTCACCACGCTCTGCTACAGTTTTCGAACCTATTTAACAATAACACTATATTACTTATGAGTAATATAAATAGATCCCTAAAATCATAAAATTTACGGGTCTTACGGGTGAATACTGGCACACGTGGTTTAACTGATCTAGAAGAGCTGGGTCGAGCTGTCGAACGATCCGGAGAGTCTCTTGTACCTTCAAACAATAATAATTGATCAGCCCCAAATCTTATTTAATTGTTCAAAGCTAGAATTCTTAAGTATCTAAACATTTTTCGGGTTTGACTATCAATTTGGGGTATTTTGAGTCTGAATTTGGCCAAACGGATTACGAATCGGAATCAGGACGTCGAAAAATATAAAATATGACTTTTCGAAAATTCAAATTCTTGGTCAAAGTCAAAGTCAAAGTCAACCACTTTGATCATCGATTTGGAGGCCTTCGGGTTCGAATTTGATGAAACGGACAGCGGAAACGGATTTGGCACGTCGAAAACTATCAGGATAGGTATACTCAGAAAAGATTAACGGTCGTTTAATGCTCGGTCAAAGCCATTTTAAGTTTTGGTCAAAGAAAGTCAACGGTCAACGGTCAATGGTCAACGGTCGGGTCGGGTCAGACCGGTCAAACTGGTTCAGACCGGTCAAATCGGTTCGAACCGGTTGAAACCGGTCAAACCGGTCAGAACCGATTGAAAACCGGTTAAACCGGTTTCCAGCAGCCACTCTCCCTGCGGCGGCGCGTGTGGCGCGTGAGGCGTCCTCCGGGGCCCTAAAAATCCCAGAAAAATTTCTAAAAATTATTTTGAGCGATTTCGAGATACTTACAAAGATCGGTTCAAATTTTTGAACGGCGGAGAGCTCGATTTCAAATCGGCCGAATCTTTGATTGCTCCACCTCCTCACGTGCCGCCGTCGACGGCGGACAAGGTTGACACCGGCGGACTCGTAACGACACAACGAACACGATGGTGCTGGAGGTGTCGTAAACAAAGCAACGATCGGCGATGAATTTAAGATTTTCCCGACGATAGAGCTAAAAAACGTCGATACTTTGACTAGAAATTCCCGACGTTTGGCCACGTTTCGCTTCAATTAATTTGAAGGGTTTGTTCCTCGCTCGATGATGAACACAACGGTGGTTTCAAAACAACGATCGGAATTCAAACATCATCTGGATCGGGGTCGAAAACGGCGTAGGGGAAAGGAAATTTGGGAGCATTTTGGTTCTGATTTTCAGAACCAAATGCACGATTATATTCACCCAAATACCTAACTTTCTTGGGTAAATTCAGGGCTTGGTCCCTGAATTTTCTTTAACTCTAAAACAAGCTCCAAGTTTTTAAAATCTTTCAATTTAGTCCCCAATTTTCGTAAATTTTTTTCACAAATAAATCTCAAATTTCACTTAACTATTATTTTGTAAATATTCAAGTTGTTACAATTCTCCCCCTATACAAGAAATTTCGTCCTCGAAATTTACCTTATGAGAATAGTTGAGGAAACTGAGCCTTCATTGACTCCAATGTCTCCCAAGTAGCTTCTGAGGGGCCTCGATTACTCCATTGAACTTTGACCATTGGAATTCGCCTATTCCGAAGAACTTGTTCATCTCTCTTTAAGATCTGAATAGGCTCCTCTTCATATGACAAATCAGGTCTCAGCTCTACTTCTTCAACCTGAATAATGTGACCTGGATCTGGACGGTATTCCTCAACATTGATACATGAAAGACATCATGAATACGACTTAGCTCAGAAGGCAACTCAAGCTGATATGCAACAGGTCCTACCCTCTTCAAGATACGGAATGGTCCAATAAATCTTGGACTCAATTTACCCTTACGCCCGAATCTCAATACTTTCTTCCAGGGTGAAACTTTCAAAAAGACTTGATCTCCAACCTCAAACTGTATATCCTTCCTCCTTTGATCTGCATAAGATGTCTGCCTATCAAATGCCTCTTTCAACGTCACGGATTAATCTGACTGTGTCCTCCGTCTCTCGCACTAACTCAGGTCCCAACGTTTTCCTATCACGCAACTCAGTCCAACAGATCGGAGTGCGACATTTATGCCCATAGAGTGCTTCATAGGGTGCCATACGAATGCTGGTATGATAACTGTTATTGTAAGCAAATTCAGCCAACGGCAAAAAGTTCTCCCAACTACCATAAAAATCGATTACGCAACCCCGCAACATATCCTCCAGAATCTGAATCACTCTCTCAGATTGACCATCAGTTTGTGGATGAAAGGATGTGCTATAATCCAATCTTGTTCCCAAAGCCGTATGTAGTGCCTTCCAAAATCTCGAAGTAAATTTCGGGTCTCGATCAGAAATAATAGACAATGGAACACCATGCAATCGGACAATCTCTGAAATATACAATCTCGCCAGCTTGTCCAAAGTATAATTTACCCGCACAGGAATGAAGTGAGCTGACTTTGTAAGTCTGTCAACAATTACCCAAACTGAATCCTTTTTCGAAGGAGTCATAGGTAATCCGGTAACAAAATCCATAGTAATACGCTCCCATTTCCATTCGGGAATCTTGATAGGCTGTAACAAACCTGATGGATGTTGATGTTCTACCTTAACTTGTTGACAAGTCAAACACCTCGCTATAAAATTCGAGATGTCCTTCTTCATGCCGACCCAATGATACCTCTCTCTCAAATTCCGATACATCTTATCTCCACCGGGGTGCATAGCATATGGACTACTATGAGCCTCAGTAAGGATAATCTGCCTCAACTCAGCATCATCAGGCACAATACCGACCTTTGAAGCATAAAACTTCATCCCGATCAAGGGCGTAATCTGATCTTGTCCCCTGCTCTACTTGCTCAAAGATGGGAAGCAAGGAGCTATCAAGGGGCTTCTTAGCCTTGATCTCATCAACCAAGGTCGGCTTAACTTGCAATTCTGCTAACAAAGTGCCATCGTCATATAAATTCATCCTGGCCATTAAAGATCTCAACTCCGATACCGTCTTTCGACTCAAAGCATCCGCTACAATGTTAGCTTTACCAGGGTGATAATCAATCACACAATCATAATCCTTCAGAAGCTCTAGCCAGCGTCGTTGTCTCAAATTAAGCTCCTTCTGGGTCAGGAGATACTTTAAGCTCTTATGATCCGTGAAAATATAACACTTCTCTCCATAAAGATAGTGTCTCCAAATCTTCAAGGCAAAAATCACTGCTGCTAACTCCAAATCGTGAGTAGGATAATTACACTCATGAGGTCGCAGCTGACGGGATGCATAAGCCACCACTTTACCTTCCTGCATTAAAACACAACCAAGTCCTGAGTATGAAGCATCACTATACACTGTAAAATCTTTCCCGGACTCTGGTTGAATCAACACCTGTGCTTGAGTCAAAACCGCCTTTAATTTCTCAAAGCTCTCCTGTTGTGCCTCACCCCAGTCAAACGGTACATTCTTCCTTAACAACTTTGTCAAAGGAGAAGCAATGATCGAGAAGCCCTCGACAAAACGTCGATAATAACCAGCCAAGCCCAAGAATCTGCGAATCTCAGAGATGTTCTTGGGTCGTTTCCAATTCACAATAGCCTCGATCTTTCCTGGATCAACCTGGATACCTCGCGCAGAGATAATATGCCCCAGAAATGACACTTCACGAAGCCAAAACTCACACTTGCTTAGTTTGGCATATAGACAATGTTCTCTCAAAGTCCGCAGAATGATCTTCAAATGCTCGTCATGCTCCGCCTCAGTACGAGAATAGATCAGAATATCATCAATGAAGACCACCACAAATTGATCCAAATATGGTCGGAACACCCGATTCATCAAATCTATGAAAGCTGCAGGAGCGTTAGTCAAACCAAAAGGCATCACTAAGAATTCATAATGACCATATCTAGTGCGAATAGCCGTCTTTGCAACATCAGAACCGTTAACTTTCAATTGATAATACCCCGAACGAAGATCAATTTTAGAGAATACAATTGCTCATCGCAGTTGATCAAATAAGTCATCAATCCTGGGTAGTCGGTATTTATTCTTGACCGTCATCTTGTTCAATTTCCGATAGTCATACATAATCTTAGCGACCCATCCTTCTTTTTCACGAACAGAACTGGAGCTCCCCATGGTGAAATATTATGTCGGATAAATCCTCGATCGAATAATTCTTGCAATTGGATTTTCAACTCCTTAAGTTCCTTTGGAGCCATACGATAAGGTGCCATAGAAATAGGTGAAGATCCCGGATAAGTCTCAATTTCGAACTCTACCTCTCTATCAGGAGGTAACCCAGGCAACTCCTCTGGAAAAACATCAGGAAACTCGCTAACTGTACGAATCTCCTCGATCGTGGACAATGCACCTTTGGTGTTCAAAATACAAGCAATGAAGGTCTCATATCCCTTCTGGATCATACGATCAATTTCCATCGCTGAAACTATATTGGAGAGATAGCCACGCCGTTCACCAATTAACACAACAGTCCGACCATCTGAAGTCTTCAGAGTAGCCCTCTTGTACTCGCAACCCAGATTTACCTTGTGTTTATTCAACCAATCCATCCCGAGAATTAGATCAACTCCTCTAAAGGAAGCTCCATAAGATCAGCAAGAAAAATTTCTCCCTGAACCTCCAGAGGACATCCCCAAAATACTTTATTCACTAATACTGCTTGTCCTACTGGACTCGTAACCGTAATAGTATTTTCAGTGTTCTCGATCGGAATCTGAAGGTTTCGAGATACTGAGCTCAATACATAGGAGTGGGTGGAGCCATTGTCCAATAGTGCAAAGTATGGAATGGAATAAATAGTAAATGTACCTGCAATAACCTCAGGCTCATCTCTGTCATCACGACGTCTAGTGGCATAAACCAAAGCTGGCTGTCTAGCCTCAGAAACTGTTGGCCCTCTATTTTGCTGAGGTCAGGCTCTACTGTCTGTCCTGGACGCTGATCCTCGAGTCTTTCCTTGACTACGATCTCTAATTGGGGTCTGTACTGTAGTCTGCGATCGCACAGGAGTCTGGGTAGCGGTCTGCTCAACGAAACTAACTGAGGACAATCCCTCCGATAATGACCACTAGATCCACACTGATAGCAAAGACCCATCTTCTTACGACACTCTCCTGTGTGCTGTTTACCACAATACTCACAAAGGGGCCCTTTATAATACGACGAGGAACCGCCTCGACTGACAGCTAAAGGTGAGGATGCTGCAGGCCTGAAACGTGTATTGCTTCTTTGAGGTGCCAAAGTACGAGTCCTCTTCCCGGACTGTGTTGATGACTCAACAGGGCCTGAAAATTTCTTAGATCGTTCTTGATCAACACGCTCTCTACCAGAAGCTAAAACCTCCACCTCTTCCGCATCTTTGGCTCTGCTTACCAGCACATCAAATATTTCATCCTGATGGGTTACAACTTGCTTACGCAGCTCGTATCTGAGTCCAAGGGCAAATTTACGACATCGATCTCTCTCCGTAGGTACCATACTGAATCCATACTTCAACAACTTCAGGAACTCGATCTCATATTCAGAAACAGTCATGTCTCCCTGAACCAGGTCTTGAAACTGTTGTCGTCTCTGAGCTAAGTAGCGCTCTCCCAGAAAACGGCTCGAAAGCGATCTTAAAGAAATTCCAGGTCAAACGATCTGTAGGAACACTACTGGTCACTGACTCCCACCAAGTGTAGGCATTGCCATCTAACATCGCTACAACACCCTGATATCTCTTAGTTGAGTCCAAACCCAACTGATCCATGCGTCTCTCTGTATCCTGGAGCCAATCCTCAGCTTCAGTATGAGCTCCACCAATCTGTCCCCCAAAAGTTCTAACTCCATTAGCAATCAACGTCTGTGAAATAGGAACCTCAGATACAACACCAGTAGCTCTGACTGCTCCATGTATTAACTGCAGAAACTGTCTACTAAAATTCTCATCCAATGTAACTCCGGTAGACTCGGGCTCAATATTCGTCGCTCCTATGTTTGGTGTAGTCATGCCAATACCAGTGGCAGGAGGCAGATTCGTTGGGGTCGTAGGAGCATGATCACCTATCGGAGGTGGGGGATCTACCCGTATCTCATCGGTCGGATCTGCAAATCTAGCCACTCGACCTCGTCCACGGCTAGTTCGACGACCACGTCTAGCACTCATTTTGATGGATCTCAAGTTTACTACAGAAGATAAAACTTAGGGTTAGATAAGCACTTGGAGTCTCGAACACAGTTAAAAATCTTAATAACTTTGTGACATGGCCTTTGTATCTTATTTTGTAAAATATTTCAAAACCGTATTTTTAATGTGGACTCATCCACAGTCCGAGGGTTAAAAATCAAAAGCTCTGATACCAATAAATGTAACCCCCTAGACCGGCCTATGCGTTTCGACTAAGTCTAGTGGATCACATTATGATTATTAAAGACATTTTCCGAAAACGTTATTCCATCAATATAAAATCACATTATAAATAACATGAAATTATAAACAAATTATACTATCAAAATCCAACTCGTAAATATAGTACCAATAAGTAATAAATTAATTTAAAACATGTCTTCAAATTCAAAATCACAATAAACCGAACAGTAATAGCAAAAGAGTCATCATTATAAAATCCGATATTTTAAAATAAGGTCCATGTCACCAAAATAAAGTCAACTTGCAAGATAAAAACATTACAATCTGATTTACTTCAAGAGATATGTTGATCCTCCAAGTGCTCGAACCGAGGTATCTAACCAACAGTATCTGAAAGGGGAAAACATTTTCGAAATGTGAGCTAGGCTCAGTGTGTCCCAACATTTCCATAAAATCACAATAGGTACAAATCATAGTCCAGTAATCTCACAAATTCGTAAAAGAGTTTAACTTTTGAAAATCATAGTTTAAACCCTTTACTGGTACACCATCAGTAGTTCCCAAAATTATTTTCCATATAGCTTACTTTATGCACATAGCAAAAAGAAAGCCGACTTAAGGATAGGCTATGAAGCTTGTATCCTTAAGCCCAAGTCAATAAGTCCATATAGCTTACCCTAAGCACACAGCAAAGGAAAGCCGACCTAATGAAACATCTTGAGGCTCTCAAGAGTCACATTAGGCCCAGTTAGCTTGATCAGAGCTATTCCATCGTAATTCAATTCCAAAATTCAATTGCACCGTGACATAAATTTCATAAATCCAAAAACATGGTATCATATACCATTTCAAAACAAAAATTAGATAGCAGCCATATTCCATAAATTGTCACATTAAATTGGTGCATCCATAAAACAATAACCAATGAATTCGGTGTACCACATATTAAAACCAATAAAACAATTCAATAATAAGTAGGGAACACACCTCGATAATAGGTTCAAATAGCAAATCTACTGATTGCTGGTTTCACCACGCTCTGCTACAGTTTTCGAACCTATTTAACAATAACACTATATTACTTATGAGTAATATAAATAGATCCCTAAAATCATAAAATTTACGGGTCTTACGGGTGAATACTGGCACACGTGGTTTAACTGATCTAGAAGAGCTGGGTCGAGCTGTCGAACGATCCAGAGAGTCTCTTGTACCTTCAAACAATAATAATTGATCAGCCCCAAATCTTATTTAATTGTTCAAAGCTAGAATTCTTAAATATCTAAACATTTTTCGGGTTTGACTATCAATTTGGGGTATTTCGAGTCTGAATTTGGCCAAACGGATTGCGGAATCGGAATCAGGACGTCGAAAAATATAAAGTATGACTTTTCGAAAATTCAAATTCTTGGTCAAAGTCAAAGTCAACCACTTTGACCATCAATTTGGAGGCCTTCGGGATCGAATTTGATGAAACGGACAGCGGAAACAGATTTGGCACGTCGAAAACTATCAGGATAGGTATACTCAAAAAAAGATTAATGGTCGTTTAATGCTCGGTCAAAGCCATTTTAAGTTTTGGTCAAAGAAAGTCAACGATCAACGGTCAACGGTCAATGGTCAACGGTCGGGTCGGGTCAACAGTCGGGTCGGTCGGGTCATACCGGTCAAATCGGTTCGAACCGGTCAAACCGGTCAGAACCGATTGAAAACCGGTTAAACCGGTTTCCTGCAGCCACTCTCCCTGCGGCGGCGCGTGTGGCGCGTGAGGCGTCTTCCGGGACCCTAAAAATCCCAAAAAATTTCTAAAAATTATTTTGAGCGATTTCGAGATACTTACAACGATCAGTTCAAATTTTTGAACGGCGGAGAGCTCGATTTCAAATCGGGCGAATCTTTGACTGCTCCACCTCCTCACGCGCCGCCGTCGACGGCGGACAAGGTTGACATCAGCGGACTCGCAACGACACAAGGAACACGATGGTGCTGGAGGTGTCGTAAACGGAGCAACGATCGGCGATGAATTTAAGATTTTCCCGACGATAGAGCTAAAAAAAACGTCGATACTTTGACTGGAAATTCCCGACGTTTGGTCGCGTTTCGCTTCAATTAATTTGAAGGGTTTGTTCCTCGCTCGATGATGAACACAACGGTGGTTTCAAAACAACGATCGGAATTCGAACGGCGTCTGGATCGGGGTCGAAAACGGCGTAGGGGAAAGGAAATTTGGGAGCATTTTGGTTCTGATTTTCAGAACCAAATGCACGATTATATTCACCCAAATACCTAACTTTCTTGGGTAAATTCAGGGTTTGGTCCCTGAATTTTCTTTAACTCTAAAACAAGCTCCAAGTTTTTAAAATCTTTCAATTTAGTCCCCAATTTTTGTAAATGTTTTTCACAAATAAATCTCAAATTTCACTTAACTATTATTTTGTAAATATTTAGGTTGTTACAGTCAAATTAGCATTTTATTTAAAACTAAGGGGTGGGATTAAAAGTTATCACATTTTATAAAATGTCATGTCATCAAACTAATATGAGTTTACGACTCAATAATCATAATTTAACAATCAATAGCATGTGACTAAGATTTAATAAATTGATAACATAAGTGATTACAATATAATTTATTTCAATTAATAAAATTATTTAAATATAAAAATGAAATGGTCAATCTAATAATTAACCCATAATAACATTATTTATGTAAATGAGCCCATACCTTAACATTAGAAAAATTATTATATAAACTCTCTAAACCACATGAATTTATTCTAATATAATAATATTGATTCATTCATTTATTAAAAAGGTACCAAAGGTATTATATTTACCAAAATGTCACTAAGCTAAATTATCTAATTAGTCATCTAACTATTCTCATAGTTTTGTTTTGGTCACTCGATTATTTTCTTTTTAAAAGCATACATAAGGTTATGTTTTTGTTTCGTTTTGATTAGCCAATATTAAAAAATTGATGATGTTAATATGTCACTATAAGATAATGCTACGTCATTCTTGAAAATAAAATAAAAAGTTACTATGTCAGCAATTCTATTTTTTTAACTTTGTGTGACCAAAATGGAACAAAAACATAACTTTAGTTATGATTTTAAAAAAATAATTGTATGATCAAAATGTAACTGTATAAATAGTCAAATGACTAAATACATAATTTACCCTAATATCTACGAAAAGTGGGTCGCTGCAAGAATATTCAGTATTGTAACTTGACAAACTGCATTATGGATGCTTTACCAACTGTATCAGCCGTCAGTCATTGCCAGTTCACACTTTATACACACACACAACTGTTTATGGAGATGAGTTTCGTTCAGAAGGATAGGTCATATAGATTTGACAACTGTCGGATATGGAGATGAAAGCGCCACCGTCTCATCTTGGTTTCTTCATGCCTGTAGAATGGGAACCCCATTCCCAGTGTTGGATGGGTTGGCCTGTTAGTTTTCTTTCTTCTTCTTTTTTTCTTTCTTATGAATTCAGCTCATTCATTTTTTTTTGATTTCATGTTAAACTCTGTATGTCGTTTGTGATAACAAACGTTTCTTCTTTGATGGGTATGACAGAATTGGTAGATATCCTTTTGTTTGATGTTTTTGCCTTATTTTGACTCTGTTTCCTCTTCTGATTCATTTCAATGAATTGGGTTTTATCTGCTGTTGTATTCCTTTTAATCTTATTCCTCAAAATGTTAGATGGTTTTGGTCTGAACCTTTTACGTGCTTTTCCTTGCTTAATATCAGGGAAATTAGTATTCCATCTAGAGGTTGTAATCCTGCAGAGCAAAAAAAATGCAGGTTTTGACTTTTTTGTTGTTGTAACTGAGCACTTAGCAGCCTTTGATTATTGGCAGTATAGCTCCAAGTTTATGTTAAATTTAAAAATATAATTCCCGTACATTCTCAACTTGCATTCAGTTATGCTGCTAAATTACTGTTCATCAAGCTATAGTATGTAATTTTTATGTCCTTTAATACTTTGGGGCTTATGCTGCTGATTTTCCTTATTTGAGGGTATAATGATCCACTTTATGGCTAGAACATTAGATGGCGTTTGATGTTAGTTCATGCTTAGAGTCTGTTGAGTGTGACGAATTTGAACCTACCTGTTTTTCAGGAACGTCCTGATAATTGGTGAGACAATGCAAAGCACGCACAGCATGTGTTTGCAAAGGTTGCAACTGCAATCTCAAAGTTCGAGCCTGTCACCGTCTGTGCAAGTGCTGCTCAGGTTTGTACAAGTTCTAGAGATCAAAACCTGCCTTTCGTATGTCTTTACGTATTGGCTTTGAGCTGAATTTTAATGATGTAATTAACTTTATACACAGTGGGCGAATGCTCGAAGTCTGTTGCCGCCAAATATCAGGGTTCTTGAGATGTTTCGTGATACTGGTCCTACTGTGAGCACCTCTTATTCTTCAGTTGGATTCCCCTTTTGTAGTCAAGAACTGCATTTTTCTTACTGAAATATTTTAAATAATTTGTTTTTTTCCCCTTCTTGCAGTTTGTTGTAAGTAAAAGAGAAATGAATTCTGATAATCCTGAGCCCATGATTGCCGGGATCGATTGGAATTTCAATGGCTGGGGAGGTAAGAGTAAACTTCAAAGTTTGGAATTAATGCACCTTATTAGGCAATCAATCCATTGAAACTTGAAATGATAGCAACCGATGTACTCTGCCAACCAATCTATTAAAAATTGAAATGATTTTTAACAATGAGCTAGTATCACATTTGTGCTGCAACTAACATAATTTAATATCATCCTTTAAGTATTCATTAAATATGGAAGATGTACCAGATAATTTGGATTCTTTATCTAAAAGCATGCCAAACAATGAGTAGAAATCAAGTTCTTACCTTCTAACTTGCCTATGAACTAATTGACTGGAATTTCTGAAAATGGTGGTTAAACTTAGTATGTTGAGGAGAAAAAACCGTGAAAGATGTTGGTCGAAACTTTTAATTTGATTGCATATTGCATTGATCAGGAGAGTCTGGCCTTGAACTTGATGGTTTTAAATGTTAGTAGTCTTCATGTGTTAATTTATGGGTTTATCTCCTATCTGTCTTCACTGAAAGGAAACTATCGTGGTCTTTGTAGGGGTTGATGATGGTTGTTATACAGATTGGAATTTTGGCCTTCTTGTGGCAAAGAAGGTTAGTGTTAGTGATGTATTTACTTGTTCACGTTTAATGCTTCTTAATATTTCGGAGATTTATCTTGACTTCCTGATTGTTTGTAGATATTGGGAAATGAGAGGCTTCCTAGATTTCCACATTCGATGGTTCTTGAAGGTGGAGGTATACATGTAGACGGAGAAGGTGATAAACCGATAATTTATCTGCTGTTTGATTAGCAATTTTAGTGCATGTTATTTCAGAAAAAGTGAAAGATTAGCTTGCCATGTCAAAACTATTGGCCAAGGCCACTTTAGGAATCTTTTCAACTGTACGTACATAATTTAAAGGGTCTTTTCTTTCTACCTTCATTTGCTCACACTCAAACAGGATTATTTCAGTGTTTATAGTATGAGGCTCTTTGAAAAGATGATCACCTATTCGCCTTTAAAATAACAAAAAGAATCCCTGTTATGAGAACCATGATAAAGAGAAGTGAATGTGAAGGTCAATTGACACAAGTCGTGGCAGGGCACCTGTATCTGTTATTTCAATGGTAGATGTAGCTTTCAAAGAATAACATGAATCCTGCAAGATTATCACTTACATATTTTCTTGAGAACTATACTTAAACTTCAACAGAAATGAGTTAACTGCATCTCTTTTCTTCATTTACTTTTGTTTGCTCTCTATCATTGTTATAAACGTAGTCGCTTTTCAAGTGATCTCTGTAGATCTGATTCTTTATTAGCCATGGATAGTATTTTGAATGCTTAAGCAATGAAAAGCCGGAGGATTAAGATTATGTACTTGCTTTGGCTTTCGTTTTCTTCTTCTGTACTTGCCTATTCAATCTATGAGAAGTTTAAGAACAAAGGTTTTTGCAATTTAATATATAATTTTTTATTTTCTTTCATATCATGTACTGCTTCAAAAGATTACGTATATTTTTTTATACATAGTTAGAGGCATCACTTCTCGAGCAGCCCTTAAATTTTTAAGTACATTTTTTCCTCAAGCAATGTATCATTTTCCGGATTTATTCATCTTTAGTTTTATCCATCAGGAACTTGCCTTACGACGGAGGAGTGCATTTTGAACAAAAACAGAAACCCAAATATGACCAAAGAACAAATAGAGGATGAACTTAAGGCATATCTTGGAGTAAAGAAGGTTATCTGGTTGCCTCGCGGATTATATGGTACACGATTCTGTTTTGATTCCGTGTCTGACATATATCGCAGATTTCTTTTCGATTTATAAGCCCTTACTATTTCTTTTATTTCTTTATTTTTTTAACTTTTGGGTCGGGGGATCATCATTTCATGTTTGCATATTTCATATCACAATGATTCATATATGACGAAAGATAAGCATGTCTAATGTTCTTCATTTCTTGAATGCAAACTCTTCTGGCAAACCTTAACTTGATGTCACTTTTAAACCTTATTGATTATCTACAAGCTCAAGCAAGCCTGAAGAGCTTTTTAAACACTATATACGTCCTCCGAAATTTAAAGTATCGTCTTGTTTTTCTACAGGTGATGATGATACGAATGGTCATATTGATAATATGTGCTGCTTTGCAAAGCCTGGTGTTATTTTGTTGTCTTGGATTGATGATGAAACAGATCCTCAGTATGAACGTTCCATGGAAGCCTTCACTTTTCTCTCAAATGAAACAGATGCATGTGGTCGGAAATTAGAAATAATTAAGCTCCATGTTCCGGGTTTCGCTTTTTATGACGGATGAAGAAGCTGCTGGAGTTGCTCAGGTAAGCATTTTTTCCCCTACCACTTTTCATCTCAGTCCATATTCATTCAACTCAGAGCCTATATGCAGCTTTCGAGAATATTGCAGTAGTTTTTCTCCTTGTCATTCATTATTAGTTGTTTGTTCCAAAAGAAAAACCGGGTCTTATTGTGCATTGTTCCTTGTCTTTTTGGTTTCTGACAACAGGATGGTGAGGCTAAACTGAGACTTCCTGGTACAAGACTTGCTGCTTCATATGCGAACTTCTATATTGCCAATGGAGCGATCATCACGCCACAGTTTGGGGACCAAAAGCGGGACGACGAAGCTGTCCATGTCCTTTCTCAAGCTTTCCAGACTATGAAGTAAGCAAGTATTTCTTTTCAACATGTGCTGGTAGTAGTACCATGATGGATGCAATATTTAGTTCTATTCTAGTTATTCAAGAAAAAACCGAAACAGGTTAGATTGATTTATCAAACTGTGCGATATCAGCTTACAGTCACTGCTAGGAATCTTGTGTTCCGCTAATGGATATGACTAGGAGATAACACAAGTACAAAAGTTTCAGTTGTTAGTGAAGATAGCAATCCAAAAAGACGAGGGTCAAGGCTAATATCGATACCGAAAGAAACCCAGATAACATCCCGACTTCAATTTTTGAAGTTAAAAGCAATAATAAGTGTTTCATGTTCAGCGATGGAATATACCTGATAGTATATGCTGAAGAAGCTTAGAAGTTAGAAGAGCCAGAGTAACATAGCTTTGATGTAAGCAACGATCATCAACTTGCAGACGTGAGCTTTTAGGTACCGGCTCACGTTTTTTCCGCCTATATTGTTTCGACTAATCATTTTTCTTGAAATATCCATGTCCAACTAATACACATGCAAGAGTAAGAGGACACAATCCTCCAAAACCCCTCAAAATTATTAGGAAATTTTGAAAATTTCAACCCAAGTCCGAGTAACGTAGTTTTTTTCACAAAATAGGCTAGCAAAGCTGATATGTTTTCTGGTTTATGATGGAATCAATTTGGGTTTTGACTGAGTTAAGTTCGTTTGTATGAATGATTTGTTGTGTCTCAGATTGTAAGAATTGAATGTGCTCGAGAAATTGTCTTGGGAGGTGGAAATATACATTGCATCACTCAACAACAACCTGCTGTCTGAAAAACATTGAAGTATTTTCAGTTGGTGCAGCAGAAGATTTGGGTTGCATCAATAACCACATTTTCACGAACCAAGACTTGGCATAATTATCATTGTGCGAGTATATATAAAGCTTACAGTTTACTGCACATATCGTTAGTGTATAATAAACAATCCATTATTTTTTAGAAAATTATGCGGCATGATTAGACCTATTAAAATGCAAGGCATCGTCCAACTTCATTGTGCGAAGAACATGGTAAAAATATTATTAATCCATGTATTTTTATGTCTCGCTTGGTTAATGAAAAGCAAAGCTTAATTATTACATGAGTACTTGTCTCCCTATCGGTCTGTCTTCTCCATGATTATTTTATCTAAAGATTTTTTATTTGAATGTCCAAAGTTTCACTCTAAATGTCAATTGACTCGTTTATGATTATAAAGGATTACCTTTTCATTCATTCGACGATGAAACTATCAATATGTGTATTGTGATTATTCGTGGTTTTATTACATTCAAAATTTTGTTATCGTTCCAAAATTATCAATTGAGTTAGTAGATGTTTTTGAAACAAAATTATATCAAAATCTCTCCGTATGATTGCATGCTTAGCTATATCTTTTGAGATAAACTATTTCTAATATGTTTAGAGTAATTTATATATATATATATATATATATATATATCACCAAATATACTAAATACAACAACAACAACAAAACCCAATTCCCATATGTATGGGGTAAGGGGGAGGTAGGGTAGTAGGCTGCCCCCAACGCCAGGTTGAGAATAGCTTCCGTGAAAGACCTCCGGCAGTCAAAAAATTAAAAATATAGATAAAATGCAATGCATGTATAAATAATTACATAAATACATAGCTAAACAGTATTCATATGCAGTCATTAATACCATATGTGCTTCTGTAATGGGGAGTAATCCCTGCAAAATAATCCCTGCGAAAGAATCTCTGTATATAGACAGAAACATAAGACCCGGCTAAATTTATACAGAGGAAACATGACGAGAATGATACACAGAAGACAACGATATCAAGCCCAGTTCTAATCATTCATAAATACCAATAACAGAAAAGTATAAAAAGTAAAAGTCATGGAAATTACTACAAATGCCTTTAAAAGAAGACAAAGATGATACACCCTATAGATTGGACCCACACTACTCGACTACCCTAGTCTTAAGCCTCCATAATTTCCTATCATAGGTCATGTCTTCGGTAAGGCCTAAATCCATCAAATCAGATCTCAAGCAGTCATCCCACTTCCGCCTTGGTCGTCCTTTCCTTCTGGCACCATCGACTGTAATCGACTCTACCCTCCTGACCGCATCCGACGGTAGTCGCCTAAGGACGTGCCCAAACCACCGTTGTCTTCCCTCCCTTAATTTTTCGGAAACAGACACCACCCCTAAGGACATCCTAATAGCAGAGTTTGTCGTCATATCCCACAGAGTCCTACCACATGTCCATCGAAGCATTCTCATTTCAGCGGCCTCTATCCTCCTTACGTGATCCTTCTTGGGTGCCCACATTCTGATCCATACAACAGCGCTGGTCTTATTGCCATTCTATAAAATTTTCCCTTAAGTTTTAGAGGCACCTTCTTGTCACACAAAACTCCACTAGCGGCCCTCCACTTTAGCCATCCCGCCTTTATACGGTGTGTAACGTCATCATCTACACCCCCATCTTTATGTATCATAGACCCTAAGTACTTGAAACAATCCTTTGAGGGAAGAACGTGTCCTTCTATGCATACTTCTACATCTTCATCGTTTTGGTTCCCATTGAAGTTTGAACATAAATACTTTGTCTTTTCAATATTGATCCTTAAACCTTTTCTTCCAAAGCAGTCTTCCAGGTAGCCAGTCTACTATTCAACTCAGATTTTGTTTCAGCAACGAGGACAATGTCGTCAGCGAAAAGCATACACCAAGGTACACCATCTGGTGTCGCACAATAGATGTCGTCCATAATCAAGGCGAAGATGTAAGGGCTAAGAGCCGACCCTGGTGGAGTCCGATTTCCACCGGGAATGCCTCGGTGTCACCAACTGTAGTCCTGACGTAAATAGTAGATCTACAGTACATATCACGAATCGCCCGGATATAAGCAGTTGGTATCCGTCTCGTTTCCAAAGTCTTCCAGATCGTATCGCGAGGAACGTTATCATAAGCCTTCTCAAGGTCAATGAACGCCATGTGAAGATCTCTAGACTTTTCCCTATATTCTCCATAAGCCGTCGAAGTAGATGAATCGCCTCCGTGGTAGACCTGTTGGCATAAAGCCAAATTGGTTTTCCGAAACCCTAGTAACTTGTCTCAACCTAGCCTCTATCACCCTTTCCCATAGCTTCATGGTATGGCTGAGTAGTTTAATACCTCTGTAGTTACCACAACGTTGGGGATCTCCTTTATTTTTATAGATTGGTATCACCGTAGACTCTCTCCACTCCTCTGGCATCTTGGCAGTCTCTAAAATAATATTAAAGATATTGGTCAACCACTTAACTCCCTCATCTCCTAGGGCTAACCACACAGTGATAGGAATTTGATCAGGACCGACAGCTTTCTCCCTTCCCATCTTTCTAAGAGCCATTTTGACTTCCTCAAACCCAATCCTACTTGTAGGGCAGTCATTGGCCGTAGTATGATGGTCGGCTGACCCATCAACGATACTATCTCTACATGGAGAGGCACCGTCATTAAATGCCAAAGAAGTAACTACCCCAAACCCTCTTAATATCATGATCTTTCGTTAAAAGAACACCATTGTTGTCCTTAATAAACCTAATGTTACCTAGATCATTTTTCCTAATCTCCCTAGATTTTGCAAGTCTGAAGATGCCATTTTGTCCTTCCTCACCAAATATACTAAATGTATTTTTTTAATATATAGATTGCGAAAACTAAAGTTTACATTATTTTTTTCTTTTCACTACAAAATCTAACAACTCAATTCAAGCTCGAAATTGTAAACTTTTACTTTTAATATCTGAACAGAAAATTTTAAACATAAACTTTAAATTTTTAATACTTAAACAAAATACATACTAATCAAAATAGAAATATTCGAATAAAATTTACATATTTTATATATCATATACTTTTTTATATATTTATTATCGTGACTTCTCTCATATATTAATAAATATAGAATATAATAATAAGATAAAACTTTTTTTTGATTAGTTTAAAGTGATTACAAGTGATAGTATATGTTCTAATAAGACTATAGACCATTTGACAATAAAAACTTAAATATTCTGCAATCGCTGGTGTTCGAACCTGGAATCTTTATAAATAATAAGATGAACTATAGATGAATAATAAATCGAATATATATATATATATGTACTATATCAAACAATCCTCGTACACCAACCACTGCAGCTGTTTTCATCCACTTTGATTTCATTCACTGGAGATATTTTTACCAGTAATAATTACATAGAAACCTAACTGACAACTGGTCAAATATTCTGTGCGTAAGATAGTGCAACTTTACCAACTGTATCAGTCGTCAGTCACTTTCGGTGTTCATTAAATATAATATATAATATATATAGGCGAAGCAAAGGGTTTAAGCTTTAGTTCATAAGGAAAGGTCAGATAGATTTGACACGGTAGGAGATTATGGAGATGAAAGCGGCGCCGTCTCATCTTGGTTTCCACATGCCTGCAGAGTGGGAACCCCATTCCCAGTGCTGGATGGGTTGGCCTGTTAGTGTTCTCCCTTCTCTTTTTCATTTGGATTCATAACTCATTCATTCATTCATTTCTTTCTTGTTTCTTCTTTGATGGATATAACTCAGAACCCTGAGATATCATTTTGTTTTTTTTCTTGTTGTTGTTCCTGCATGTTTTCGCCTTGTTTTGACTCTGTTTCCTCTTCCAATCTCATTGCAATGGGATGGGGTTTTGTCTGATTATTGGTTATGTTGCTTAATTAATGTTTCATCTAGCTGTGATATGTAATTTTTATATCTCATCGTTGATCAAATGCATTACGCTGGCGGCTCATCCCTTTCATTTAGACGGAGAGTCATAACTGGTTAAGACTTAAGAATTAACCGTTAGCTGGTTTTAATATTTTCTGTCTCCATTAAAAGATAGAAGAAAACATAAGTGAGGGTGATGTGATTCCAATTTCTTCTCAGTCTTGGTTGAGACCCTAGTACACGTACAAAGATATAATGGCTACTCATAAGTCAGCAGTCTAAATGAATAATGTCAGGTGACCCCGGATCTAGTTTTGGTAGGTCACATGAACTTATTAGAGGTCATGTCATTCTCGAGATCTATATCTTCGAAATCCTTCTTCTGAACTATTGAGAGATATTGAGTGTTTAAGACTCCTGTGTTAATATACTATTCCGGTGTTCTTATAGCAAATATGTTCTCCGAAAATATTAATATCCGGATGTGGTACAACACTTATAATACCCGGGACTTATGCTATTGATTTTCCTATTTAAGGATATAATTATCCACTTCATGGCTAGAAGATTAGATGGTGTCCGATGTTAATTTCATGTTTATAGAGTGTGTTGAGTTTGTCAAATTCGGAACTGCCTGTTTTTCAGGAACGTCCCGATAATTGGAGAGACAATGCTAAGCACGCCCAACATGTGTTGTCTAAGGTCGCAACTGCAATCTCCAAGTTCGAGCCCATCACCGTCTGCGCAAGTGCTGCTCAGGTTCGAACAAGTTCTAGCGATCGAAAACCGTGTTCCGTATGTCTTACGTATTGTATTGAGCTGAATTATAATGGATTGATTAACTTCATAAACACAGTGGGAGAATGCACGAAATCAGTTGCCAACAAATATCAGGGTTCTTGAAATGAGCATGAACGACTCTTGGTTCCGCGATATCGGTCCAACTGTGAGCACCTCTTACTCTTCACTTGGATTTACTTTTATAGTCTAGAAATGCATTTTTCGTACTGAAATATGTTAGAGTAATGTATTTTTTCCCTTCTTGCAGTTTGTTGTAAGGAAAAGCGAAGTGAATTCGGATAACACCGAGCACAAGGTTGCCGGGATCGATTGGAATTTCAACAGCTGGGGAGGTAACAGTAAACTTTGGGAATCAATTCATTGAAACCTCTGCAACCAATCAATTAAAAATTGAAATGATGGTTTAACAATGAGCTACTATCACATTTATACTACACCTAACATGATTTAATATCACCCTTTAAGTGTTTATTAAATATGGAAGATGAACTAGATGATTTGAATTCGTTACCTAAAATCGCATGCCAAACAACGGGTAGAAATCAAGTTCTTACCTTCTCTAATTTGCCTTTGAACTGATTAAATGGAATTTTAGAACATGATTTCATATTGAGTTGTTCTGTCGTCGTCTTTGTAGGGGTCGATGATGGTTGTTATACAGATTGGACTCTTGACCTCTTTGTGGCAAGGAAGGTTAGTGTTACTGATATATTTACTTGTTTTGGTGTAATGCTTCTTAATATTCCGGAGATTTATCTTACTCATTTATTGTTTGTATATATTGGGAAATGAGAGGCTTCCTAGATTTCCACATACGATGATTCTTGAAGGTGGAAGTATTCATGTAGACGGAGAAGGTGATAAACCGATAATCTGGTTGCTTTACGAGCAATGGAAAGTCTTTTGAATGCTTAAACCATGAGAAGCTTAATGTTTTAAATATTTCTCCCGCAATGTAATCTTTAGAGTTTATTCAGCTTTAGATTTTTCCCTCAGGAACTTGCCTCACGACCGAGGAGTGCCTTTTGAATGAAAACAGGAACCCGAATATGTCGAAAGAGCAAATAGAGGATGAACTTAAGGCATATCTTGGAGTCAAGAAGGTTATTTGGTTGCCTCGCGGATTATACGGTACATGATTCTGTCTTGATCCTAATTGTTCTCTTTCTCGGTTGGTGATCATCATTTCACAATATGCATACATGTCTAATGCTCTCGTCTCCTTCGAGGGAAATCCGTGGTGATATATGAAGAAATCTTATTTACAGAGTAGTTAAAGAACTGCAATATTGTTGTTTATTAATGCACAAATCTTCGTATCTGAATTCTGAACTGCAATACCTGTTCTGGCAAACCTTAACTCGATATTGCTTTTAGAATATTAAACAATCTCCCTTGGAGGATAGCTGTAGCACTGCAGCATTTATTGACTATCGACGAGCTGGGGCAAACCCGAAAAGCTTTTAAAACACTTTATATGTCTGCCGAAATATAAAGCATCTTCTTGTTTTCAACAGGTGACGATGATACTAATGGTCATATCGATAATATGTGCTGCTTTGCAAAGCCTGGTGTTGTTTTGTTGTCTTGGACTGATGATGAAACCGATCCTCAGTATGAACGTTCCATGGAAGCCTTCTCTGTTCTCTCAAATGAAAGAAACGCATGTGGTCGGAAATTAGAAATTATCAAACTCCATGTTCCAGGGCCACTTTTTATGACGAACGAAGAAGCTGCCGGAGTTGCTCAAGTAAGAATTTCTTTCCCCTACAGGTCTGCGTTGCAGGCCAAATATATTCAACTTAATGCCTAGCCTAAAAGATAAGATTGGTCTCATTGTGCATTGTTTTGATGCTTCTAACAGGATGGTGAGGCTAAACCGAGACTTCCAGGTACAAGACTTGCTGCATCTTACGTCAACTTCTATATTGCCAATGGAGCAATCATCACGCCACAATTCGGGGACCAAAAGTGGGACGATGAAGCTGTCCGTGTCCTTTCTCGAGCTTTTCCGAACTATCAAGTAAGCAAGTATTTTCATTGGTTACTTTGGGGCTATATTACTTTGGTGTGAATGTTACCCTCATACTTTTCCACCAATGTTGCTTCAACTCTTTTATTTTTCCTGAAGTACTCGTGTCCGGTGCATATCCGGCAAGACCGTTCGGGAAACTAAACATACTCGTATCTGACACTTCCACCCGACTTGCGTAACATACTCGTATCAAAGCCTGATGTTGTTCTCTTGACTGAATGCAGGTTGTAAGAATTGAGGGTGCTCGAGAAATCGTCCTGGGAGGCGGAAATATACACTGCATTACTCAGCAACACCCGGCTGCCTGAGACTTCGACTGGAAAAACTGTCGGTCCTTGTTTGATTCGGTGGCTGAGTTTCTGCAGCAGAAGATTTGGGCTGTATCAATAAAACACCATTTTTACAAACCTATACACCAACACAAAAGTTGCAGTAATTTATCAATGGATTTTACTCACCATTGTCTTCAACCATTTCTTAAACATTTGTGTGTTAAATGAACAAATGCAACAATGTCTGATATAAAATAAAATATCATGTGTAAATTTAGTCCTAGTTTTAAAAATGTTTAAAGTAAATTATACTAATAATTGCCAATCTATTGTTTCTTTTCTGTCACTAACGTTATTCTTTTATATTTTATTCATCAGTCGTTAAAAATTTGACAGTAATATTGATATGATATATTTTTAATTTTTTTCAAATTTCTACATCATTTTCTCTTCTCATCAACAACTTATGTGTCATTTCTTAATATTTTATTTAATCAATTTGATGATGACTCATGATAGATGGTGTCACGTGTCATCATCGATTGGTCAAATAAAAATATAAAAAATGACACATGAGATATTGATGAGGAGAGAAAAAGTGACATAAAATTTGAAAAAATAAAAATGAGTTCTATTTAAGCTTTGTTGTTAAATTTTTAAAGGCATGTGATCAAAATGGGAAGAATAACATTAATGACACTTCTACTAAAAAAATTAATTTGGTGACCAAAATAAAAAAGGAATAAGTTGGTGACTATTGGTATAATTTACCCAAATATTTATACTTTATGTCAACCTAATTAAAAAAAATAGAAATTTTAACTTTTTGTATTTAAACAAATTTTCCAGGTTTAGGGGAACAATTTGTGCATTCAACCTTAAGGGATGTCACGTTCTCCAACCTTAAGTGATAATTTGACCTAAAAAACTTCATTGATCAATTTGAAAGAAATGTCAAAGTTAGGGGCCAAGTTATGTATTAAGCCTATACATTTTTCACTATCTTAGGCATTAAGATTGTGTACTCGTAAGTCGTATCTACTTGGTCAGCCAAATGGACGGACCAGATTAAATCATAGGAACTCTAAAATTATAAATTAAGCTCGAGGGAGTGGCGCCAGATTTTGATGTGTGCAGTCGCGTCAAAGTGACGGTAGCCAATCCCAACGTAAACAGCGGAGTGGAAGAATGAAATAGTGGAGTGTCAAACTCTGATCTAAATTCTAATACACAAATCACAGTCTCATGAATGATTCAAAAGCTGAAAAAAAATGATAGCTTGAAGATCTAAAAAGGAATTCTTTTTCTTTTTTGAGTTGAAGGGATAAAAGAAAAGCAATGGGGTGTTCGTTTTCAGGGTTGAATGCATTGTACGACGCCGTAAACGGTGGAGGGGACGTTTGGATCAACGACAACCGGTTCAGGATCGTGAGACAGTTGGGCGAAGGTGGGTTCGCCTATGTTTATTTGGTGAAGGAAGTCGTATCCGATTCCTCTTCAGCTTCAGCTACTGGCTTAGCCAAAAAAGTCAAGGACTCTTCTCATCTTTCTGGTTCGCCCCCTTCAAAAATTTCTCTCTTTTTTTTAGGATTTTACGATTTGGGTATTTCTCTGTTTGAATGATTTTTCAATGATCTGATCTTTCTGAATTGTGCATTTTTTGTTTTCGTTTGGTCCTTTGGTTCATGGTTTTAAGTGATTCCCTTTTGTTGCAATTTGATTGTGTTTGTGTGTGATATCTTGTTTTTGTTGATTTATTTTGAATGACTGTATGGATTATCTAGATTCTGGTATCTTGTCTATGGAAAATTGAAGCCGGCTATGGTATTTCCTATGAAAATATATGGTAGGTTGTTTGGGGTTATTTTGATTTGATATGGATCTGAAATTGTGCCCTTTTCTTCTTCTTCTTCTTTTTTTGGTTACAATGGTAGTATGAATAATCTCATCAAATCGAATCATATATTGTAGAAGTGTACCTTTAAGTGATTATCAAACTCTAGTTGGAGTTACAGAACTGAAACTGTGGACCAGTTTAATCTTTGATCTCAATTCTGTTGTGAAAACTTTAAGCATTGGAGGTAGAACATCAGAATTTATATGAAGTTGTTGTGTCTTTGATTTATGATGGTCTGACTTCTCGTCTGCCAGGTTCCAGTTTATGCATTTTTGTTTCATCTGAATTATATCTGAACTTGTGTTTGCATTTTCAGATGATGGAACTTATGCGATGAAGAAAGTTCTCATTCAGAATACTGAGCAGTTGGAATTGGTTCGTGAGGAGATCCGTGTTTCATCCTTGTTTAGTCACCCTAATCTGCTTCCGCTTCTTGATCATGCTATCATCTCTGTCAAGGTAATTCTTTGGATATCTTTTTCAAATTAACCTTAATACTTTTGCATGCATGCATGCCGAGTGTTTTTGAGTTTATCAACCCATTTGGCCATAAGATTGATGTAAAGCTTACAAATGGAACTATTTTAAGATGCTCCCGTATTTCTTTTAGTGCTTATTGTTGTTCTCTTATTTCAAATTACTTTTCATGCAATTGCATTCGTCTAAAACAATTTGATTTCTTTGATTAGCCTACACAAGAAGGATCATGGAATCATGAAGCATATTTACTATTTCCTGTTCATTTGGATGGAACTTTACTGGACAATTCCAATGCTATGAAAGCTAAAAAGGAGTTTTTTTCTACCTCAGATGTTCTTCAAATATTCCGGCAGGTGAGTAAAACGATCTTAGCGTTTTGATGTATGTCATGTCATTTCTTCATGTAATACACTTTTAAGGGCTTGAATATTTCTCAGTCAAGGATTGGTAATTATGTGGCACGTGTAATCAATGTATCTCATGGTCTTCTTTATACTTTACCATCTAGCTCAATGCTCTAATATTTGTTCTTTTAATGTTTTAGACTTCCTCTTTTCTTATTTTTTCCCCCGGATTTATTGATGTTATAACTGATTAGTTAGAATTGTATGCATTTTAACTGGACCAAATTATTTCCACAGCTGTGTGCAGGACTCAAACATATGCATAGTCTTGATCCTCCATATGCACATAATGATGTCAAGCCAGGAAATGTTCTTTTAACCCGTAGAAAAGGGCAATCACCCCTTGCTATATTGATGGACTTCGGGAGTGCTCGTCCTGCGAGGAAACAAATTCGCTCTCGTTCAGAGGCTCTCCAGCTTCAGGTCCTTATTTCTTCTTTATTTTCAATGCTTAATAGTCTTTTGAATGCAATATTTCGAGATGCATATTTCTGTCTATCGGCTTAGTGCGTCTTCCACTATGCTTATGTTTGATTGGGGTTTCATGTGTAGGAATGGGCATCTGAGCACTGTTCAGCACCTTTCCGAGCTCCCGAGTTGTGGGACTGCCCAAGCGATGCAGATATTGATGAGAGAAGTGATATTTGGTCATTGGGATGTACTTTATATGCAATAATGTAAAAAATAATATCTTTGAACTGTTGCTTATTGGAAATGCATTTATCTCCCACAGCGAACCATTCGGTTTTTGCAGTTATTATGTTATTAATCATCATTTGTTGTAGGTACGGGGTGTCTCCATTCGAATATGCACTTGGAGAAGCTGGAGGAAGCCTGCAGTTGGCCATTATAAATGCTCAGGTTAAGTGGCCAGCTGGACCTAAACCATCATATCCGGAAGCTCTTCATCAGTTCGTGACATGGATGCTTCAACCTCAGGCTGCAGTTCGACCTCGGATAGATGATATCATAATTCATGTCGACAAGCTGATCTCAAAGTTTTCAGAGTGAAATCATATGGGGGTGTGAAGGGGTAAGGGCATTCAACCATTGATGTATACAAGCTAAAGCCCATTTCTTACGTCTTTTAAATACTCGCAGAAGTGAAAACGTCTATCAAAGCAATAGCAGTAATGTAATGTTATATAAATGTGGAGTTAGCTGTCTTAGAAGTGTCGTAACTATTTAACTTAATGTTCTGTAATTTATTGAAGTCCGGATTTCTACATTCATGATTCGATTTTATAGAGAAACCTCCATAATTTGTGTTATCCATTTAGTTTGTGTTCCAAGATTTTCTTATTCGAGGGTCGTTCTAGAGTGAATGTTCGAACGGTACTTCTGGATTCAAGGGTACAAGAAGCGGGACCCCTTTCGCTGCTCAACCGCAGCGGAAAAATGCTGATCGAGCAGTAGTAAACTAGGGTATGCAATGACCAATGAGCATAAGTTATGATAAAAGGTCATGCTATCGGAAGAGATGTAGCATTACGAGCTATTCATAGAATTGGGATATTATTAAGTTTCATAAGGGATGTAACGTCTATACCAGAGATTTAAATAGCTCAGTTGGTAGAGCACAAGGTTCTTAACCTTGAGGTCGTGGGATCGAGTCCCACGGAGGGCATTTCATAATTCGGAGGTCTTCTACGGAAGCTGCTCTCAACCTGGTGTTGGGGGCAATCTACTATCTTACCTCCCCCTTACCCCATTACATATGAGAACAAGGGACAACCATTATAAAGCGATAGTGGTGTAGCTGATACCGTTATTATATAATCGTGATATTTACACCATAAAAGTGTCCGTTATGTCTACAATCGTGATAAACGTAACACAACTGAAAATACAACCATAATCATAATTTAAATATGTCTTATACCACATGATGGTTGTAAAACCCCTAAAAAAAGGTGTGTGTAGACATTAATACTAAAGATATTTCAAGAAAATTAAATGATTGAATAATCTGATTAAACTCAAATTTTATAAATTTAGCTCGAAGAAAATAATATTTATATATAATATCATGCAAAAGGAATTGCAGTGGATAGCAATGAGAATACTATTGGAAGAATGTATAAATAAAAAGAAGTGAAACGAAATGCAGAAATCGAAATAGTAAATGGTGAAATAAATTCTGCAGGTTCGAGATGAAAGTAGGGTTTTAAAAAAAGTGAAACAAGAAGGTCATCTCAATAGTAAATGCTGAAGTAAATTGCGGAAGTTATCTGTCTGATCACTGTAATTTCACCCATCACCACCGATCATCACAGAACCAAATCTGACATGCTTTACGCTTTCCAGCCAACCCATTCATTTATAAAGGAAACTTCAACATGTTTAATCAGAAAGTTCAATTTATTTTTGAAAGGCTTGGTAAAAAATAATTGGATTTCTTTCGAAACAAAGCATGCTTATGGAGAAGACAGTAAGACAGAAGAGCAGAAGAACAAAGCATATCTCGACATGTTCTTTTAATGTTGTCCGAACAGTTTTAGTTTCATTGTTGGATTTCCTATTGAAATGTAAGTATGAGACAACGTCTCAATCTGGGTTTTAATGAGAGGATCAGGTCTTATATTCTCCATGGTTTCGTAGACTGAGCCAAATCTGTCATTTGCCATTAAAGCCATCCTTTTTTATTAATGGAGAAATGCAGGAGGGGAAGGGATATTGTATCATCATTTTGGAAAGAAACTAAATTAATAACCCAACAACAACCCTTGTCTTTTCAAATTCAAGAAACTCTGGAATTCATGCCATTTGTAAAAAGTTGGATTTCACTTTCGTTTGACAGCTGATCCACTGTCAGAGAATTAAATTACGGTTCTATATAGATTTTCCAGGAGAGATGAGTGTATTCTGCTCTAGACTTTAAAAGCTTCTTCTCTTTGTTTTCTTTTTTCGCAAATATGGAGTCTTCCGAGGTCTGTGGGGGCAACGAGGAGTGTCACAGCAGTGAATCGGGGTGGACAATGTACATTGGTTCACCCTTACACGGCGGCGGTGAAGACGGAAACGACGGAGGAGCCAGTGAGGAAGATGACGGTGGTGTGTATGGTGATGAAAAGGATGGCGATTTTCATGAAGGTGTCGTGGACAGCGATGATTCAATGGCTTCCGATGCTTCTTCAGGTCCAAGCCATCATTTTAGTGGAGTTCAAGGGAGTGAAGATAAGAAGCAGACTGGGAAACAGAAGCTAGGAACGAAGAAGAAAGAAGACAAAGACAAAGACAAAGACAAAAACAAAAACAAGGAAGGCACTGCTCCTCGAAGTGGTTCCAAGTTAAGAAAAACGAAGTGAAATCACTTCTGCTTATGGGCTCCATTCCCATGTGGCTTTTTTTGTTAGGGGAAAACGAGGGTTAGGTTAACAAGTGTTCTTTTATCTTTTATCTGTTATGAATCTAAACTCTGGTGTTTAGGCGTTCAATCAAGAAATATAAGCGGCCATTAATGGTGAATGAACTGTAAGTATTTTGGTTCTTTTATCTTTAATGGAAACTTGAGAGTTATTTGAATATTATTCATACATATCTACGAATTAGTTGTATGTATAATTAAAAAAAGCGTTTAAATATTTTTGAATTATTTTAAAAGATATAATTAAACCTTTTACGATTTAAATATTTTAACTTGAAGCGATAAAGTTTAGAATAAAATACACAAATCCTTTTATTATAAGATATTTTTTTATTGAATCATTTAACTATTACAAATTATAAAATGTTCTATGATTATAAGACGTTTTGTTGACTCATACGATTACTAAAAGTAATAAAATGATCATACGACTATTCTTATGTTCTAAATTCATCTTTTTTGTTAAACAATTAATAATATATAATAAAAATCTTATCCTAAAATTATTTGAGTCTGTACTTTGAAAGTGAAAGTAACGATAGCTAGACATTTCCTTGCGCATAGATCAAGTCCAAAATTAAAGACTTGGAAGGTTTTCACAGGTCAACCCGGCGTGGCTTTTACTTTTAGCCCTAAATTTGACCTGATCAACTGTGGAATGCTTTTGGCAGCTCTAAATTGCCATTGGCCATCTCATAATTGATTAATTATCATTGAATTTAATATAGTTCAAATAAACTGATGACATGAGCAATAGGCTTTGCGCTGGAGGAATATGAAGATACGAGGAGTGAGTTAGACAAGCTGTAAACCTCCATTAAATAGAATATTATGTAGAGCACCACCACTAATAGAGATTTATTAGGCACTTTGGGTGTGCATAAAAGAAAAGGAGGCACCATTAAATAGAAGATTATGTAGGTTTTGTGTTAATCGGTGTGCAACTTTGTGTTGTGTGATGTAGTTATTTCCATTCCAACATTTGGTTCCAAGACTAATTCAAGACTCTTTTCCTTGATTTGTATGTAGTTATCTTGGCTCACCCCACTACATTGATTGATCCCATTTTGAACGCTACTGCTAAACTACTTGTTTTCCAAAAGAAAATTCTTGTTCTTCGTCATGCTCTTTCTTGGTGATTTCTTGAAAAGAAAGAAGAAGAAAAAACCCAATACGAAAGCATGAACTATATTGTTTAGTCAAGCTAGACGCCATTGTTGCAGCCAATATACTTTTCTCTAGAAAGTAAAATCCCTTTGCTCGTCTTAGAGAGAAATGACCATAAATAGAATGTTGGCGCTTTTGGTTCTACTTATTGTTCCATCTTCGTTTTTTGTCGACGCATCCTTGTTAACGGGAAACACTCCATCATTTGTGAATGGACCGAACTCCTGGAGAAACACTCCGTCATCTGACTTTAGTTTCTGGGAGTCTGCCGGTGTGAAACCCATCCTTGTTAACGGGATGTTTGTTTGTGGTTTCAACTGCAGCTTCTCGGGTGACAATTGCCTATTTTCTGTCTCCATATTCAACTCGAGTTCTGTCGACGGTGATTCCAGCTTTTCTGGTCAAGTTGTTTGGTCTGCTAATAGGAACAATCCTGTTGAGGTCCAAGCAGTACTGGAGCTCACTTCTCAAGGCAAACTTATCTTGAAAGATGCTAATGACACTGTCGTTTGGTCCCCAAGCACCGCAAACAAGCCCATTTCAGGGTTAAACTTGAGTGCAGAAGGGAACCTCATTCTGTTTGACAAAACCAACCACATGGTTTGGCAATCATTCGACCACCCAACCGACACTATAGTTGTTGGTCAGATGTTATCGTCAGGGCAGAAACTAAGGGCCAGTGTATCACCAGATGATCCAAGTGAAGGTTTGTATGCATTTGCTGTCATTGATGGTGAATTCACGGCTTATATGGATTCGGATCCTTCCCAAATCTATTACATACGTTATTTGATTGAACAAAGTAACACAGTCCTATTCCAAACCGGAAGATTTGGGAGTTTCTCGGTGGCAGACTCAGCTAGTTTTATACAACTGGGAAGCGATGGCCACTTGAAGGCATATGAGTGGAAAGATTCCATTGGCATGTGGCAGGGGACTGATCTGCTCAAACTTGATCGATGTGAGTATCCCTTGGCATGTGGAAACTATAGCGTTTGCTTGGAAGATGGATGCAGATGCCTCGACTATGCAAGCGAAAACGAAACAAAATATTTTATGCCAGTAGATTATAGAATCCCAGGTCTTGGTTGTTCTGCAATTTCACCAATCTTTTGTGACCATCCTCTTCAACACAGTTTTCTCCACCTCCAAGCCAACGGTTATCAACAAAAATATGGCTTTTTTTCATTCGAGCAAACATTACAAGATTGTCAGGAAGCCTGTTTGAACAACTGTTCTTGCAAAGCTGCTGTATATAGTAGTGGTTACTGCTCTTTTCTTTCTCAAGTATTCACCATCAAGAGAAGTGAGGAAGTTTATGACAATATCTCAGTTTTCATAAAGGTGCGGAATTCTTCAATTTCAGAGAGTCCTAATGCAAATAATATTTCTTCACCGAATTTCACAAATAATATTTCTTCACCGAATTTCACTCCAAGGAAAAGCCAGAATACAAGAGTTATTGTGGGATCAATTCTTGGAGCTGTCTTTTTTGTGTTTCTCATTTGCATTCTCGTTTTTCTAAGATCTAGAAAAGGGTTTCAAGAAGTTGAGGAGGATTATCTCGACAACGTGTTGGGAACGCCGGTTAGATTTTCTTATGAAGATTTGAAGAACGTCACCAAGAATTTTAGCAACAAGCTTGGTGAAGGCGGATTTGGATCTGTTTTTCATGGAGTCTTACCTTCTGCTTCTGAAGTTGCAGTGAAGAATCTTGCTGGCTTCGGTCCAGTTAACAAGTCCTTCATAGCTGAAGTTCAGACAATTGGAAGCATTCACCATTGCAATTTGGTTACTTTGGTTGGATTTTGTGCTGAAAAACTCCATAGGCTTTTTAGTTTACGAGTACATGGCCAATGGATCGCTGGATGGTTGGATCTTCAACAAAAACCAGGAAACTGCTCTTGGTTGGCAAATCAGAAAGAAAATCATTTTAGATATAGCGAAAGGACTAGCATATCTTCATGAAGGTTGCAACCAGAAGATAATTCACTTGGACATCAAACCTCAAAATATCCTATTAGATGAGAATTTCAATGCCAAAGTTTCAGATTTTGGGTTATCTAAGATACTTGGAAAAGAGCAGAGTCGAGTCATTACGACTATGAGGGGAACCCCTGGTTATATGGCTCCTGAATGGTTAAGCTCAGTCATAACCGAGAAAGTAGATGTCTATAGCTTTGGTATTGTGGTCTTAGAAATTCTGTGCGGCCGACCCAACCTGGATGGATCTCAACAGGAGGAAGAAGATCGGCATTTGCTGGGACTCTTTTAGGACAAAGCAAGAAGAAGAGAAACTCATGGATTTAGTTGATAAGTGCAGTGATGATATGCAGTCAAATGCTGCTGAAGTTGTGGAAATGATGAAGGTTGCTGCGTGGTGCTTGCAAACTGAATATGCAAGGAGACCTTCCATGTCCACAGTGGTGAAGCTTTTTGAGGGATCAGTTGATGTAGAAGGTAACATGAATGAAGAATTTCTAAATGGATTAACACCTGAAGCAATGGAGGCATATTCTTCAACAATTTTACCCTCTATGTTATCTGGGCCAAGGTGATGATCATGAACTTCATGCAGATGGGGTGTAAGCTAAGGTATGTTCCCGAACTCTGATTTCAGTTGATTGTTACAATTGACTGCCATTGGATTTGAATGTTTACCATTTTAACAGTTGGAAATGGTTCTTAAGTAGTGAAATTGTTGTAAAATCTATAAGCAATGTGTTGAAGCTTGTTTCATGTCAGATTCCTTGTGTTCAGCCCAACCTTTGGGACCCAAATATAAATGCTTGTTGAACTAAAAAACAGAGATGGAATACTTAGAGGTAATGGGAAATTGTCTCTTTCATGAGTTTGACATTATAAATCTCTTACCTCTAATTTCTCATTTTGAAGCCATAAACCATCACAAATGAGTAGGGGTGAGCAAAACTGGATTTGACTCAAAAAATCGATTTTTTTTTCAATTTCAAGTTATTCGATTCGAGTTATTCGAGTCAACTCCAATTATCAATTCGGTTTTTGAGTTCGAGTCGAGTTGAATTTTTGAAATTTTGAGTTACTCAAAAAATCGAAAATCTGACTACGTATTTTGACAGTTTTACGGTTTAGTCCATGATTCCTTCAATTTCTCCTTCATTTTAAGTCAATTTTTTACCAAATTTGAACTACATACTCCTAAATCATTTTAGAATACATATGTACTTTCAATTTCTCTTTTTGATAACAAGTTTTCTATTTTTCAATTTAGTCCCTCAATTTTTCATAATTTTCTTATTTCTTCAATTTATCATGTATTTTAAGTTCGTTTTCACCAAATTTGAACCACGTGCTCATACGAATACCTATGTAACTTCAATTCTTATTTTTTACTAAAAATGATCTCTCTTTTTCATTTTTTCCCTTAACTTTGCATTTTACTCAATTTGATCTTTTGATTGCAATTGTTTGCAAATTATTTCTTCCCATCAATTCTTTGACTCTTTTATACTCTCATCAATATTTTTACCCTCAAAATAATTTCTTTAAAATATAATATATGAATATATTTTATAATTTTAGATTGTATTTTTATATTAAATAACATTATAATATGAAAAGAATATGAAATATATATCTTACATGGTTAGATAAAGTCAAAAAAATAGAACCAATCCTTATCATAATACTATAAATAATTATAATAAAATTAGTACAGAAACTCGAATAACTCGATTCAAATTTCTTAAACTCGGCTCGACTCGAAAAAATTTCAAGTTAAGTTCGAGTTACAAAATACGACTCATTAACTCGAATAACTCAAAATTTTTTGACTCGACTCTGATGGAATGCTCATCCCTACAAATAAGCATTGCTTAGTTGGGATAAGTAGAATTTGTCATATCTTCTGGTAGAGCTGGTACTAAATGAATTTAAAAAATGTTCCATTTGTTAAATTATAATCTGAATTGGATAATCAACACCAATTAGAAGTAAAGCAATTATCTCAATCACACTTAATTTTATTTAAACTTAAATCTCAAAATTATACATAAATTTTTATTAAATATGTAAGGTTACATATGGACTTTAATTTGATGCAATTATACACAAGAAAATTATATTTGATTCAATTTTCACAAATTACTGTAACAATTATCAACATAGCATCATTTACTGTAAATACAAATGATAATATTAATTCAATATAAATATGAATTGACATGTTTATGTTAGAAATTTGGAGAAAAAAATAATCAAAGCAAATCATCGCAAAATAAGATATATGCAAGAAACGAGTTTAACGTGATGTAGTCTTGCTTATTTTGACTATTTCAATATTTGTCTCCGTATATCCCCAACCAACAACTCTTGTTTGAGTATTTGTTCCAAAACATCCACCGTGTTCGCCAAGTTGTTTCTTCATCCAATATCTCAGTAAACTATGATGAACCCTATAACAAGCCACCATAAAACTTCAGTAGGCTGCCTCGGAGCAATCTTGTAGAAGTTCAGCACCTCTGAGATGAAGCCATGCGGTGGCAGATGAAAGCTGAGCTCCAGGATAAATAGTGGCAAGTAAAACCACCACCGGCCTCCATCATAGTTGAGGCCCCTGATTTTGCTTACATGCCTAACCTTGTCGAAAAAGAACTCGAATCTGTTATTCCATCACAGGTGAGGTGTCAGTGGTATGGTTAGTAGGAGATCGTTGGGTGGTCTTAATGGGTGCAATGGGTTCAAAAGGTTTGGCCATCAGAAAATCCTTAAGATTGTAGGAAAACATGGAGGGTTGAATCGAGATAAGGCCGGGAATCAGACCTTACTTGAAATGTGCATTAGACATTGTCCTTCAAGGATGTATCATTAAATACGTATCTTTCATGATTCAACAAGCACTTTTATGTAGCAGAGAACAAGAAGAGAAAGAAACTTGACCAACACTCAACACATCTTCATATTTGGCAGGGTTTTTTAATCTCAAGATGAGACTTTTCCAGGAGATAATCAAGCAGATAATCAAAGTGGAGCAGCATTGTCAATATTATTGCTTGTGAGAGAGGAACCACATGAACTGCTTGGAAAGTGGAATGATTTTTCTTTCCTTTGTGGAAGTATATATTGTTTTGTTGATTTAAGTCCTTATTCAATTATGTACATGAAATTTAGATTTTTATTCCACAATTAACTCATGAAAGACTAAAACGAATGGCCAGAGTAAAAGCCTGGAGTGGGGCCAGGAAATAGAAATGCATCATGCATGGTTAATCATGCAGAACGCGTATTGTACGTAGTTTTGAAAGAGACAATTTCCCACTACACTAAGTCTTCCATCTCTGCTTTTTTAGTTCAACAAGCATTTGTTTTTGGTTCCCAAAGGTTGGGATGAACACAAGGAACTTAACATAAGACAAGCGTCAAGACATTGCAGATAGATTTGACGACAATTACAAACGGTTATACCTTAGCTTACACCCCCATCTGCATGAAGTCCATGATCATCACCTTGGCCCGGATAACATAGAGGGTAAAATTATTGAAGAATATGCTTCCATTGCTTCAGGTGTTAATCCATTTAGAAATTCTTCGTTCATGTTACCTTCTACATCAACTGATCCCTCAAAAAGCTTCACCACTGTGGACATGGAAGGTCTCCTTGCATATTCAATTTGCAAGCACCAAGCAGTAGCCTTCATCATCTCCACAACTTCTGCCGCATTCGACTGCATATCATCGCTGCACTGATCGACTAAATCCATGAGTTTCCTTTCTTCTTGCTTTCTCCTAAAGAGTCCCAGCAAATGCCGATCTTCTTCTTCCTGTTAAGATCCATCCAGGTTGGGCCGCCCGCACAGAATTTCTAAGACCACAATACCAAAGCTATAGACATCTACTTTCTCGGTTATGAATGAGCTTAACCATGCAGGAGCCGTATAACCAGGGGTTCCCCTCATAGTCGTGATGACTCGGCTCTGCTCTTTTCCAAGTATCTTAGATAACCCAAAATCTGAGACTTTGGCATTGAAATTCTCATCTAAGAGGATATTTTGAGGTTTGATGTCAAGGTGAATTATCTTCTGGTTGATTAGATCAAACTTAAGGCTAAAAGCAAAAGCCACGACGTATCCTTGGGGGACGCGTACCGAACATAGTCTTGAAAGAAACAACAAAAAGATGAAATGGGAATTTTCTTACAAGAGTCACCCTTTTGTATAATCAATTTGGAAAAGAGTCCCACGAAACCAAATGAATCCGTGGTAAAAGAATTACTTTTGTTTCTTGAGGTTTCGGGTTCATACATAATAAATGTCAGAAATAAATATTTAATATTAAATGATTAAAAGTTATTTTTAAATAAATATTACTTTATATTTATTTCATATTAATAAAAAAAAATTAGGAAAAGAATCCATCTTCCACAACCTTTATAAGTTTTGAGAAATTACTTTTACAAAAAAAAAAGTAAAAGGAAAAGGAAGTACTTTATCATGGTCTTAAAACTTTCTATTATCAAGGAGATTGATTATTCGATTACTATTGCCTAAAAGAATGAGATGGTGTGAATACTACCGACTTGTTGGTCTTTACCTAGGCAATTGACTAAAATCATACAAAGGGGCTACAAATTATTTCATAAAGTAAGTAGCTGGGGCTCTGCTTTAATACGAAGATATTCGATGACCTGAATGCTAGCACACTTCGCCATTTTAGAAATACGATTTATTTAAAATTTTAAAAAATAATTTATACATAAATATAAAATAAATAAAATGCACAAAAACGATCATCTTTTGTCTTAAAATCAAATACATAAATAAAATATTCACAATATGACTCAAATTAAAATCATGACCAACATGCTCACTTAAATCATCCACACTATACTCCAGTACTCTTGTTGAGATTCCTCCAATAATGTCGTTGTCGCGATCCATGAAACTTGTTACATTTGAATGGAAGAATCTGAATCGTTGAGTTTATAAATCTAAGTGGTACACATTTACTCTGCTATATTTTATGAGTTTCATAAAAAAATAAACATGTTTTTGTTATGAACTTACATCCATTAATTATTCACTCATATACTCTTTAATCTTTTATAGGCATTGCAACGGTTATTCGGATGACCCAATATCAAATCTTGACTTGAAGTGAATGATTTTATCTTTTTGGAGTTGTCACCAACCTTTTAGATTAGGAAATGTCAGACACCTAAAATTACATTTTTACAGGATCTACATATTGTCAAAGATTCACGTGGAATGGTTTGAGAGTTGATTACGTGTAGGGATGGATGAGCACCCTTGCATCACCCTTTCGAAACCAACACAGTTACGAGTTGTCTTAATAGTAAAAATTAAAATTCGGAGCAAAATTTAAAATGAATATCTAAATTACTTACCTTTAAGAATTTGTTACTGTAAAACATAATAAATTAGGGTTATAAAAAAATAAAAATAAAAACAACTAGGGTATAGTGCGTGAAAATGAGATAAAAGAGTTACGAATAATTACTCACGTATTAATAAACTTAATACTTTTAACTCATCAAAAAATTCTTAAAGATTATAATTATCCCAAAGTGAACTTAGAACATATAATTCTCTTTCATAATATTTGATATCAATTATTAATCCATTACGGATCTAACCGTAAATTTCTTAAAATTGGAATTATGAACAAAGTCATTCCTCAAAAAAGTCAAACATGATACCCTTAATCTATCTAGTCTCATTAATCCATTATTAACCCTAAAAACTTATTAGGTGCAAATTAGTCCAGATTTTTCAATTTTTCCTTAGCGAAAGTATAGATTGTATGAAGATATAATTCTTCAAGCCTTCGCAATAGATGTGTGAGCTTCCATGTATTTATTTTTTTAAAAAATTAAAATTTCATGTATACAATTATATATATATATAATATTAGATATTTCATTTACAAAAATTGATGTATAGTTTTACTATTTAAGTTTGAATGAAATTGAATGTGATTATCCAATTCATACTATAATTTAATAAATAGAACATTTTTTTTTAATTTCATTAAGTATTCATGGATAGCTGTACTACAAGATATTATAAATTCTAGGGTAAACTACACGTTTAACATCCTACCTATAATTTTTGTCCCATTTTGGTCACTCAACTATATTTTTAAAGAGAAAATAACTTCAGTGACCGAAAATGCCTTATAATATACGATTTTAACCAATTTTTTTTGGATTTACGAAAATGACCAATAAATTCGCAACGTGATCTCGAATTCGCAACGCGAACTCCAATTTCCAAATTCGCAACGCGAATATGTAAATCGCATTGCGATTTTCCAACACTGAATTTCAAATTCGCAACTCGATTTCTGAATTCGCAACGCGAATTTTGTTTTCGCAACTCGATTTTCGAATTCGCAACACAAATTTTAATTTTGCAACAAGTTTTAGTTTCGCAACACAAATGTTTTGGGTATATAACTACGCAGCAGCAGCAACAACTCATAGCCTAAATCCCTAAATCGTAACTCATTCCATCTTCATCTATCACTCTTTCCGACGACATCCGTTCCTATATCCAACGACATCCTTCCCCATCTCTAATTTTTTTACATAATTTTATTTCTATATAATTTTTCAATGATTTCTTTCACAAATTATCAAATATCAACTTAATAAAGGTATGTTTTTCTCTAAGTTAGTGATGATATGTAGTTTATAGCTCGTTTGTTTAGTAAATTAATTTACAATTTGTAGAATAAAATCATCTAATGTTAATAATGTTTGGATAGATTTGTGTTTTGGAGGGTCATGGGAGAATGTTCATGGTGCTTTACAATATATGCCTTTACCCATGAATCTTCAACTAAAACTATCATTAAAAAAGTTAACTTATGAAACTCTAATGTTACGTGTTGCAAAGAAATTGAATTTAGAGCCTCTAAGTGGATTTAGGCTATCTTATCAGAGAAAATGTAAAGTTTATTTGTTAACTGACAATGAAGATGTTGAACAATTCATTGCTTACATTAGTGTTTCGCAAAAAGATGATGTTACATTGTATGATGTTGAACCTATAAGTAGTGAAGTTGGGTCAGTAGCGGGTAGTAATCAACTAAGTTCTTCAACCCCAGTTTATGGTGCTCACAATGTACAACGTTGTTATGAACCTCAAAATTTAATGGTTCCACCACAATTTCATCACCAAGAAAATTTTGTTTCACCACATTTCCAATACCAAACACAATCTCAAAACCCACAACCTTTTCCTAATCCAAATCTCAATTAACTTTCAGCACCAAATTCCGGTTTTCGTATTGACCAGTTAGACAATTATGAGCCAACAGAAAAAATTGTGAGTACTAGTCAGTATTCGAAATTTGATCTTGGTCAATACTCGGATTTTGATGATGTTTCAGAAGAAGAAACATACCCTGCGTGTAATGATTTTGATATTGGTCAATACCCGAATTTTGATGATGAAACAGCCGTTGCCGAGGAAGATGTTGTTTATAATAATGAGGAGGAAGTTACGACTGTGAATGAACATGTTGAACATCCATTCTGTAATTCATATAACCCTAAAGAAGAAAAAGAAGAATAATAAGTCCCCGAAGAAAAGAAAAAGAAGAAAATGCCACGAGAGTATAACTGGAATATGCAAGAATTACTTCAGATACCGGAAGAAGAGTTGGTAAAGATAGCAGTTGATTGTTACACAAAAGTTATTCGTATCAAGAAAGATGATTGTTTTGATACAAATGAAGACTTGAAGATAGCTTTGTCTATGAAATGTGTGGAATATGGCTATCAACTAAAAGTTAACAAATCAAGCAAAGATCGTTTTGAAACAAAGCGTATGATTGACAAAAAACTGTACGTGGCGTATGATTGTAAAGAGGATAAAAGATTGTGAAATGTTTCAAGTTAGGACTTTTATTGATAAACATACATGTTTGTTGAAACATTTTGATATTTCGATATAACAAATTAAGTTAAATGGATTTTAAGATTTTCCAAATGATTTTCTAAGTATATTCGATATAACTATTCGAATATCAAAACATTACTCCAAATATTTCAAAAATCATTTTTAATCCTTACTTAAGTGTAAAATTAAGTTTTAATCATAAAACAATTTCAAAATAATCTTACAAAGTATTTCGAACCAATTCAAAGCCAAAAATTACAGATTGCTCAGAGGGAACCGATTCCCCCCTAAATGGTTTTGGCCCCGAGATTTCCAGAATGCTCGGAGGGAACCGATTCCCCCCCATAGGAGGAACCGATTCCCCCTAAACAGTTTTGCTCCGAGAATTCCAGTATGCTCGGAGGGAACCGATCCCCCCCAAGGGGGTACCGATTCCCCCCCTTGTACAACGGTCGAAATATTTGAATTTTACACTTAGGAACCGATTCCCTTCAAGGGGGAACCGATTCCCCCCACGCTCCAAGCTGTTTTATTAAATGTTTTCACACTAAAACGGCTATAATATCTTCTCTAATCATCCCCAACGTTTAGAAGTGATCCAATATGTATTTAAGCAAGCTTAGAAGCCATTGATCAATAACAAGAAACATCAAGCAACAAGAAATCATAGAGAAACAAGAGAGAAAGCATCAAACACAAAGTTTGTGCAATTCAAGCCAATTTTCATTCAATATTCATTTTGCTTTCAAAGAACACTTATTGTGCTCATTTGTAATTTTCTTTAAGTGTTCTTTTCTTGTTCTAGAATTGTGCAAACATCTTACCTTGTGAGGTTTTCTTGTAAGTTTGCAAATTTGTAATCTTCTCTTTGGGAAAAAGAGTGTTCTCAAGAGTTGGGGTATACTCTTGAGGGAATTGTAAGGTTATCTCTTTGGCCTCAAAAGAAAGAACAAATTAGTGAATTTGTTGGAAAATCCTTAGTGTGGATAGCTAAGGTAGTGGACGTAGACTTTATTTGAGAAAGTCGAACCACTGTAAATCGTTGTGCAATTACTTTCAATTTTCTGCAAAAGCTTCCACAAAAATTTTAATTGCCAATTCACCCCCTCTTGGCCGATTCCGTCAATCGATTAACTCAACAATTGGTATCAGAGCCTAACTAATTTGAAGGTTTTATCGCCTCTTGAGTCGATTCGGGAAGAGTTATATCGATTATTAAAGTCATCAATGGCCTCCGCTTCAAACTTCGACTCCGGTCTCGATTCGATGCCCGTCAACAAGCCTCATTTCTTCAATGGAGCTAACTATGCCTATTGGAAGAATATAATGATGTACTTCATTCAAGCAAGTGACATGGGAGCATGGAATGCTGTAGAAGAAGGATACATCAAACCTCTCACTCATCCAAGGTTGTGGAGTGAAGGAGAGACAAGAATGTTCCAGCTCAACTCCAAAGCCATCCATATTATTTTTTGTGCTCTTTGACCAGATGAATACGGAAGAGTTTCATCGTGTACAACCGCCAAAGAAATATGGGACAAACTTCAAGTCACACATGAAGGTACAGATGAGGTAAAGAAATCAAAAATTAGTATTCTAACGCATAGCTATGAAAATTTCAGGATGAAACCAAATGAAGACATCAAAGCTATGACGGATAGATTTTCAACAATTGTCAATGGTCTCAAATCATATGGAGAGATCATCTCAAATGCAAAGCTTGTGAGGAAGTTAGTCTACTCCCTCCCAAAATCATGGCAATCAAAAAAGACGGCAATCATCGAGTCTAAGGACCTATCGTCCTTAACTCTTGAAGAACTTATCGGTTCACTCCTCACTCATGAGATGATGCTTGAAGATGAGGTGGACCTTGATAAAGTTGAAGAGACACCAAAGGAGAAGGAGAAGGAGAAAAACATTGGAGTTGCTCTCAAATCCACAAAAGATGAGAGTGATTCTAATGATGATGATGATGACGAGGAAATGGCATTGTTTGCCAAACGATTCAGAAAAATGATGAGACCTTACCTAGGAAGAAAATTCAAACGAAATGAAGGCCTCAAAGATGAACCAAAAGAGAAGGACCCGATCATTTGCTATGAATGCAAAAAGCCAGGGCATGTCAAATATGATTGCCCATAATTGAAGAAGAAGGGTCAATCAAAGAATAAGCACAAGGCTCATGTGGCTACATGGAGCGATGAAGAAGGTTTCGATGAAGAAGAACAAGAAGTAGCAAACTTGTGCTTAATGGTATTTGGGGAAGATTCTAAGGTAACCTCTAACTCATCTGATTTTGATGATTTATCTTATGATGAGCTATTAGAGGAATATAATGGGTTGGCTTCGGATTATGAGAAATTATTTTTAAATATAAAAATGATGTTTCAAAGTTGAAAAATGAAAATAAACTCATATCCAAAACCAACAATGATCTTGAAAGTAAAATCAAAGATTTGCAAATCAAACTAGAAGAGTTTGAAAAGAAAAATTTAGATTTGCAAAATTTACTTTCAAAGGTCAATGATGATCATCAAAAGAAAATTGATGATCTTAAAACTTCTTTTGATAAAGTTGGAACAAAACGTTTTGAAAAAGGAGAAAATTCAAAATCCAACTTTGTTAGAAAAGATTTTAGAAACTACAATCATAGAAATCCTCAACGAACCTTAAATGGTAAAATCTTTAGAAGTATATGGGTTCCTAAAGGACTCATTACTACTAAAGATAAAGATATCCTACACAAATGGATACCTAAGGGAACTAGGATTTTGGAAACTAATGAATATGGACCCAAAAGAATTTGGGTACCAAAAATCAAAAATTAATCTATGTTTGTAGGGAAAGGAGCATTGCTACAAGGCACGGGAAACAAATTCAAATTCATGGTACCTTGATAGTGGATGATCAAGACACATGACCGGAGAAAAAAGCCGGTTCATAGAGCTTAACATCAAAAATGGAGGAGAAGTGACTTTTGGTGATAATTCAAAAGGTCACATTGAAGGCATTGGTACAATAGGTAATACCTCTTCCATACAAATTAAAAATGTTTTATATGTGAATGGATTAAAGCATAATCTATTGAGTATTAGTCAATTATGCGATAAGGGATTCAATGTCTTGTTTGAAATTAATGGTTGTAAAGTTATTGACATTGCATCTAATCGGATTATGCTTGTTGGTCATAGAATAGGAAACATTTACATGGTGCATTTAGATTCTATTGATATGACTAATTTGTGTCTAGTTGCTAAGGATGAACATGATAGTTGGTTATGGCATAGGAGACTAGGACATGCTAGTATGAGTGTTTTGCAACGACTAATTCAAGGTGATTTAGTTCGAGGGTTGCCTAAGCTTAAATTTGATAATGATAAAATCTGTGATGCTTGTGCTAAAGGAAAACAAAAGCGCGTTTCTTTTAAATCCATTAATGACGTATCAACTAGTAGAGTATTACAATTGATCCATGTAGATCTTTTTGGGCCAACTAGGACTACTAGCTTGGGTGGAAAATAATATGCATTTGTCTTGGTAGATGACTATTCTAGATATACTTGGGTTCTATTTTTAAGTACTAAAGATGAAGCATTAGAACAGTTCATCACATTTTCAAAAATAATCCAAAATGAAAAAGGTTACTCTATAACTAGTGTTAGGAGTGATCATGGCACTGAATTTGAAAATCTTGGATTTATTGATTTTTGTAATTCTAATGGTATTAGCCACAATTTTTCAGCACCTAGAACCCCTCAACAAAATGGAGTTGTTGAGAGGAAAAATCGAACTTTAGAAGAAATGGCTAGAACCATGCTTTGTGAAAATAATTTGCCAAAATATTTTTGGGCGGAAGCCACAAATACTGCTTGTTATGTTGTAAATCGAGTAATGATTAGGCCAATTTTAAAGAAAACTCCATATGAAATTCTCAAAAATAAAAAGCCTAACATTAGCTATTTTCATCCTTTTGGATGTAAATGTTTTGTTTTAAACAACGGTAAAGAAAACCTTGGCAAATTTGATGCTAAAAGTGATGAAGGAATTTTTCTGGGTTATTCCTTAAATTCTAAAGCTTATCGAGTATTTAATAAAAGAACTTTAGTTGTAGAAGAGTCTATACATGTTGTTTTCGATGATAATCCCATTCCGAGGAAGGATTCTTGTGTGAATGATGATGTAGGTGTTATAAATTCAAATGACGCTAGACATAAAGTTGGAGAACCATCATCAAAGGAAGAAACGAAAAATGAGGAAACTCATGATCCTCTTGAGAATCCAACCATTGAAGAAAGGGAAGTATCTTATCCAAGAGAGTACAACTATGTCAAGGGTGGTGAGATTATAGGTGATCCATCCAAAGGGGTAACAACTCGATCTTCTCTTAGAAATATTTGTGATTATGTTGCATTTATTTCATGCATAGAGCCTAAGAATATTAAAGAAGCATTAAATGATGAACATTGGATTATGGCTATGCAAGAAGAATTAAATCAATTTGAGAGAAGTAAAGTATGGACATTAGTTGAAAGGCCTTGTAATAAATCTACTGTAGGTACTAGATGGGTGTTTAGGAATAAACTTGATGAAAGTGGTAATATAGTGAGAAACAAGGCTAGACTTGTTGCTCAAGGGTATACTCAAGAAGAGGGCATAGACTACGATGAAACATACGCTCCCGTAGCTAGGATGGAAGCAATTAGAATGTTATTAGCATTTGCATGTTTTCATGAATTTAAATTATATCAAATGGATGTTAAAAGTGCATTTTTAAATGGTTTTATAAAGGAAGAAGTGTATGTGGAACAACCTCCAGGTTTTGAAGATTCAAAATTTCCGGATCATGTTCTTAAATTGACAAAAGCTCTTTATGGTTTAAAACAAGCTCCTAGAGCTTGGTATGAAAGATTGTCAAATTTTTTAATTGAAAAAGGTTTTTCAAAAGGGAAGGTTGACACTACATTGTTTTTAAAGCATAAAGGTAAAGATTTATTAGTAGTTCAAATTTATGTTGATGATATAATATTTGGTTCTACTAATGATATTCTTTGCCAAGAATTTTCTAAGCTAATGCAAAGTGAGTTTGAGATGAGCATGATGGGGGAGCTCTCATTTTTCTTGGGACTCCAAATCAAGCAAAGAAAAGATGGCATCTTCATTAATCAAGCTAAGTACGTCAAAGATATGCTCAAGAAGTTTGGACTGGAAAATGAGAAACCTCATGACACTCCAATGAGCTCTTCAACAAAGCTTGACTTAGATGAAGGAGGTAAATGTGTAGATGTTAAATTACATAGGTCAATGATTGGCTCTTTGCTTTATCTAACTGCAAGTAGACCGGACATTATGTTTAGTGTTTGCTTATGTGCTAGATTTCAATCATGTCCTAAGGAATCACATTTACTAGCTGTTAAGAGAATCTTTAGATACCTTAAGGACACTCCTAGTTTAGGACTTTGGTATCCTAGAGACTCTAGCTTTAGCTTGCATGCTTTTTCTGATGCGGATTATGGAGGATGCAAATTAGATAGGAAAAGCACCTCCGGTACTTGCCAATTCCTTGGAAATATGCTGATTTCTTGGTTTTCAAAGAAACAAAATTGTGTTGCATTATCTACCACTGAAGTCGAATACATTTCAGCTGGTAGTTGTTGTGCACAAGTTTTATGGATGAAACAACAACTTTTTGATTATGGAATTGAAGTAGGTACCATTCCTATCAAGTGTGACAATACTAGTGCTATTTGTCTCATTAAAAATCCCATCCAACACTCTAGAACTAAGCACATTGAAATAAGACATCACTTCATTAGAGACCATGTCACTAAGGAAGATGTAGTTCTAGAATTTGTTGATACTTTGCACCAATTAGCGGATATCTTTACAAAACCCTTAGACAAGGAAAGATTTTGGACACTTAGGAGAGAATTAGGTTTGACCAACCTATCTTCACTTAGTGTTTAAAATAATTTTAGCACTTTTAATGAATCTTGAAAAATGCTTATAATAATAATTTTTGATTGCATTCTTGCTATTAGTTAGGGGGAGTTTGTGATTCTTAGTGAAAATTAATTTTATGTTCAAAAATCGATTAAATATTAATTTAATTGTTTGAACATAATTAATTTTTGATATATGAGTTGCCAATACCACTAGAAAAGATTAATTTAGCATTTTGTGCTTAAAAATCGGATTTTAGCATTTTGGTGCAGAGGGAATCGATCCCCCCCCTGAGGGAACCGATTCCCCCTTTGAAGGGGAACCGATTCCCCCCACAGGGGAATCGATACCCCCATGGGGTTCTGTTAAAATCGGGCAGAACACCCAAAACCCCAAAATTTTCAAAACCCTCTCTTCCGCCGTTCCCTCTCAACTCCTCTCAAATCTCCTTTCTTGCCTCAAATCAACGATATTAATCGGAATTTGAATCAAATATCATCTTCTAAACCTGTTGGAATCATTAAAATCGTGCAAACAACATCTAAATCCCCTCAATCTTCATCTTTCAAGGTAATTTTTCTAAACTCTCTATTTCATTGTTTTTGAACATAGGATTAGTTTTAATTAGTTCTAGGTTGAAATAGTGATCGGGCATTGATTGTTTAGTGAATAGAAACTAGATGTTACAACTAATTTCATCAAAAACACAAGAATTTTCAAAAACTTTTAAATTTTCGAAATTAATAAAAAAAATTGTTTTTCAAATTATTGTGTTTTGATTAAATTATGTTGTTATTATGAAAACTATACATATATTGTTTCTCAAAACCATATTTTTCAAAAGTTTCTCAAAAACTTTGCCCATTAGGATTGATTTAGAGAACCTTGAAATATTGAGGACTCAATTGAGTTTTGGGATTAATTGAATTGCATACATTTGTTTTAAAATTGCAGGTTATTCTATCTATTCCGATTTCCTTCACCATGTCAAATCCTAAACGTCCTAGGTCTTCATCTAGTCGTCAACCAAATCCTCCTCCTATTCCTCAAAATCCTATTCCAAATCTTGATCCTAACTTGACTATCCAAAATTCTTGTTTCAATCAACCGGGTCCTAAAGATTATCGTTATTGGTTTTACCAATATTTTGACTCGTATAAGATTAGGGAAGAACGTATCCCATCTCTTCAAACTATGGTTGATATTAACTTTAAATATCTCCCTATCTTGCACGAATGGAAATTTGATAAACTTTTCGAACTTGAACCCATTGTCTATCATCAACTTGTTCGTATCTTCTACTGTAATGCCGTTTGTATCAAAAATCGTGACAAAACCAAAACCATAGGAGTGCGTTCCTACCTCCTAGGTCAATATTTCCATCTTGATCCGGATTACATAGCCAATGCCTTAGGCTTGGACAATGAAGGTTTATCAAACGAAAAACAAGTTTTAGGCTCACGATATAAACGGAATAATAGTGCAAGTGTTTTAGATCTCCATGAGCGTTTTCTTCATCTTATGATCACTTGGTGGTTTCGACCATCCGGGGGTCGTTATTCTACTCTTAGAGCTTTAGACCTTTGATGGTTGCATTGTTTTGAAAACAATATAAAAATAAACCTTTCCGAGATTATCTTTGCTGAGATCGTTGAAACCGTTAACTTAGTGCCAAATAAGAAACTCTGTTCTTCACTAGTTTACGGTTGTATCCTTAGTAATCTCTTTTCTAAAGCCGAACTCCGAGTTGGTCTAGATGCCTCATTTCCTCTTAAGAAACAAATCAATCTTCTTTCTTTAACAAGAGCGGGATGGGTCAAAAATAAGGAAACCGGTGCATGGGTTCGATCTTCTACTCCGGGAGCTAGTTCTTCACAAGCTCCACCCGAAGCTGACGAAGATCCCGAGTTTGAACAATTAATGAGGGATATCGATGAAGCTGAAGAAGAACCTGAACAACCCGAGGAGCACGCACAAAAATCGACTCAAATGCCTCCATATTTTCAATCCTTTATGGAGACATTTGATTTCCGTTATGCGACAATGGATTCGCGCTTTTCCTCTATAGAGTCTCATTTATCCACAATGGGAGCTCAACAATTAGAGATTCTTCAGGAGATGCGTGCAAACAATGAAGCAACCAATGCTCGTATTAATGAACTAACTCATGAAATGGCTGCTATGCGAGCCCGTTTTCCTCCTACCGATCCGGATGTTTGATTATGTGTTTAGTTTTAAGACTTTGAACAAAAAGAATATTGTTTCAACATTTTGGATATTTTGGATTGTTTGATTTTGTGGATTGTTGGATTTTGGATTTATGAATAGTGTGAACTTATATGTTTTATTCATTTTTGCATCATCATTAGCAATATGACCAATTTTGCCATATCACATTATTTATGAATATTGATTTATGAAACTAATGGCTAACCTCTATTTTGATTATGATCTTAGCAGCTTAAGCTTATAATTAATAAATCAATTGGCTAAATGATTTCAAAACCTTGTTTTACGATGTCTTTTTGATTTAACAAAAAGGGGGAGAAGAATAGGTGTTAAATGTTTTACATAATAAATTGAAGGAGTGTTAAATTAAGGGGGAGTAATTTCAAAACTTGATTTCAAAAATCTTAAAATTACTAAAATGTTTTGTTATATCAAAAAGGGGGAGATTGTTGAAACATTTTGATATTTCGATATAACAAATTAAGTTAAATGGATTTTAAGATTTTCCAAATGATTTTCTAAGTATATTCGATATAACTATTCGAATATCAAAACATTACTCCAAATATTTCAAAAATCATTTTTAATCCTTACTTAAGTATAAAATTAAGTTTTAATCATAAAACAATTTCAAAATAATCTTACAAAGTATTTCGAACCAATTCAAAGCCAAAAATTACAGATTGCTCAGAGGGAACCGATTCCCCCTAAATGGTTTTGGCCCCGAGATTTCCAGAATGCTCGGAGGAAACCGATTCCCCCCATAGGAGGAACCGATTCCCCCTAAACAGTTTTGCTCCGAGAATTCCAGTATGCTCGGAGGGAACCGATCCCCCCCCCAAGGGGGTACCGATTCCCCCCTTGTACAACGGTCGAAATATTTGAATTTTACACTTAGGAACCGATTCCCTTCAAGGGGGAACCGATTCCCCCCACACTCCAAGCTGTTTTATTAAATGTTTTCACACTAAAACGGCTATAATATCTTCTCTAATCATCCCCAACGTTCAGAAGTGATCCAAGGTGTATTTAAGCAAGCTTAGAAGCCATTGATCAATAACAAGAAACATCAAGCAACAAGAAATCATAGAGAAACAAGAGAGAAAGCATCAAACACAAAGTTTGTGCAATTCAAGCCAATTTTCATTCAATATTCATTTTGCTTTCAAAGAACACTAATTGTGCTCATTTGTAATTTTCTTTGAGTGTTCTTTTCTTGTTCTAGAATTGTGCAAACATCTTACCTTGTGAGGTTTTCTTGTAAGTTTGCAAATTTGTAATCTTCTCTTTGGGAAAAAGAGTGTTCTCAAGAGTTGGGGTATACTCTTGAGGGAATTGTAAGGTTATCTCTTTGGCCTCAAAAGAAAGAACAAATTAGTGAATTTGTTGGAAAATTCTTAGTGTGGATAGCTAAGGTAGTGGACGTAGAATTTATTTGAGAAAGTCGAACCACTGTAAATCGCTGTGCAATTACTTTCAATTTTCTGCAAAAGCTTCCATAAAAATTTTAATTGCCAATTCACCCCCCTCTTGGCCGATTCCGTCAATCGATTAACTCAACAATGTTCAAGAACCCAAGTTTTTCCTCACCATAGACAGGCAAACAAAAAGGTGTTGGGTGGTTTTCTGGCTGAGTTAATGTTTTTGAATGGCAGGGTATATCGGGGACATGAAATTATGACTGACATGAATGCTCGGTTCAAGATTAGTATCTCATATTCTCAAGCTTGGAGAGCCAAATGTTATGTCTTGAAATTGTTGAGGGGGTCTCCAGAAGCATCGTTTGCCCAACTGTCGGCTTATTGTCACAATTTAAAGCTGAAAAATCCTGGGTCGGTAACTCATATCAAAACAAATAGAGATGGACGTTTTGAGTTATTGTTTATCGCCATTGGTGCTGCGGTTAGTAAATCAATATAATTTTGTTGACTCATTTTTGTTAGTTACATGCATTTCACATTTAAATGATTATGTCTTATGTATATTATTTTGTAGATTTGTTCGTTTATTACTTGCATGAGCCCAATTATTATAGTTGACGGAGCATATTTGAAAGGTCGATACCTTGGAGTAAACTTATTAGCAGTAGCCATGGATGCTAACAATGGGTTACTGCTAATAGCTTACGGGGTTGGCAAATCTGAAACCTCTGATTCACGGACATGGTTTATGGGGCATCTTAGGGATTGTGTAGGTCCTATTAGCAATCTGACAATCATATCTGATAGGGCAAACTCAATTGACAACGCTGTTAGAAGGTGTTTCCCAGATGCTTTTCATGGACTTTGTGGTGTTCATTTGTACAGAAATCTAAAATCAAGGTCTGCTGGTATAAAAAATCATAAATGGACATACTAGAAGGCTGTAAAAACTTATCGGGAAGTGGATTTTAATAAGCATATAAATTGTTTAAGACGTGTTTTGCCTCAATGCAAACACTAGAAGATGTCGGGTTTGAAATATGGTCAAGAGTACATCAACTTGGAGCAAGATATGGTTTCATGACGTCTAATAGTGCAGAATCAATCAACGCTCTAAGTCGTCATTCCCTGAAATTACCCATTACTATATTAATGGAGTTTTTTCGAGCCTCTATTCAACAGTGGTACTACAATAAAAGAAACCATGCATGTATTATTTCTTTAAATTCGTAACTTATCATATATTTTACTAAGTATTATTTATTTATATTTATAGGAACATTGGAACGTCGTGTTACACCATGGACTGAAAAAAAAGATAACGAAATATGTTGTGAAGTCAACGTTATGGAGAGTTGAACCATGTTCAAACACTTTGTTTGAAGTACTGGATAATAACTTAAATGGGCTTGTCGATCTAAATGCAAAGACGTGTAGTTGTATGAAATGGCAAACATCTGGTTATTTATATGGCCATGTTATAAAAGTTGCTCTTCATCTAAACCAAGATGATTCAAGTGCATACGCTATGGATTACTACACTAAAGAAGTATATCGACAGACTTATACAGAGATTGTGTACCCTATTCCACATCCTTCTGAGTGGGACATACCAGATGACTTACAAACAGTTTTGCCACCAGTCATGGACAGCATGCTACCTGGCCGACCAAAAAATCACGTTCGTATACCGTCTAAGGGTGAAGAGAAGAGGATATCGACATGTAGTCTGTGCAAGGAAAGTGGTCATACAAGGTTTGTTGGGTTATAGGGTCCATCGATCACCCTTAGGGATTCTATCATGTATGGGCGCGATATCGGTGCATGACTGCCCAACCTGCCGAGGTCCACGTATTCCTTGCGAAGCCCCTAGGCCCGCCCGCAGTACGCTATATATGCGGGGCTCTGCAATGCCGTGGTGAACTGTAGGGGTGCCCCACAAGAATTTACCTTGGCTTGGGGGAACCCAGTGATCACCCACTACAAAGATATGAGGTTAAAATGACCCACTTACTTATCACCAATTGGTTTTAAGAAGGAATGGTGATCATTCGCTTCAGAAATCTGTGGTTAAGCGTGCTTGGACTAAAGGAAATCCAAGGATGGGTGACCCACTGGGAAGTTGTTCAGAAATGAATGACTCGATCCTAACAACTGGTATCAGAGCAGGTTGCAGGTTCGAATCCCCCAGGTGTCGTTGGGGGTGATTGTTGGGTTATGGGGTCTAGCGATCACCCTTAGGGATTCTATCGTGTATGGGCGCGATATCAGTGAGTGACTACCCAACCTGCCGAGGCCCACATGTGCCTTGCGAAGCCCCTAGGCCCGCCCGTAGCACGCTATAGATGCGGGGCTCTGCAATGCCGTGGTGAACTATGGGGGTGCCCCACAAGAATCCACCTTGGCTTGGGGGAACCCAATGATCACCCACTATAAAGATATGATGTTAAAATGGCCCACCTACTTACCACCAATTGGTTTTAAGAAGGAAAGATGACCATTCGCTTCAGAACTCTGTGGTTAAGCGTGCTTGGACTAAGGGAAATCCAAGGATGGGTGACCCACTAGGAAGTTGTTCAGAAATGAATGACTCGATCCTAACAAGGTTGACCTGTGGATCATCAGTTTCATCACAATCATCTTTTCCTCTATCAAAATATGGATCCTCATCAAAATCCAAAGTTCATATGGTGTCAAGCAAAAGAAAATCAAAATCGCAATCAAAATCAAAATCCCAATCACAACCGGCTTCACCTTTTGGGACTTATTAACTTAGGTGATTTTTAAATGCAAACGTTCTATTATGTGTATTTTATGTGTGAATGCATACATTTCAGTTAGACATTCATTAGTAACTTGAGTTTTAACATTGCTATAATCTGTTCACTTGTTATCACTTATCAGATTTTTTGTTGCGATTGTTACGAAAGTCAAATTCGCAACGCGAAAGTCAAATTCACGTTGTGATTGTTGTGAAAGTTAAATTCGAAACGCGAAAATCGCAACGTGAATTTGACTTTTGTGTTGCGAATTTGACTTTCGCGTTGCGAAAGTGTACCTTCAACAGGTCTTTTTTGCCTTCAACATAATGCAAATTGAAATTTAAAACAACAAATCAACTTTTAAAAATCAATTAAACAAGTAAAAAATAAGAATTATTTACACATCAATTAAACAAATCAACTTTTAGAAATCAATTAAACAAGCAAAAAATAATTCTTATTTCCTCATCAATTAAACAAATCAACTTTACAAATCAACTTTTACAAATACATCAATTTCACGCAGATGATTATTTATGCACAAATACATCAATTTCACGCATCTCACTTCAGGATTAACCTACAGAAACCAAACATTTGCTCAAACAACACTTTCTACACATCTAAAACTAACAAACATCAAATTATTGAATTCTAGGTACTTAACCAAACATTTTCAAACCAACAAAGAGTATATATGTTAACAACACTTTCTCAAACTTACCAATTGTTTATGCACACTTTCAGCACGCGGATGCAGGTTGGCAACGTCTCGCATATATCCCTCTAGCCATAAAATGCCGAAACCACAAGCCTACTGCACCTCTATCTCTATCTGTGGGAGGTAGAAACTGTTTACTTTATGTTATACGAGAGGACCACAATCCCTTCTGGCTCCCTACGTTTGTTGTGGCGCGGTCTCGTGTCTAATCATTATAACTTTGAACTTCTTTGAGAATTAGTCCAATAATCAATCGCATCCAAATATTTAGTCAAATGAGCGCTCTATCCCTTACAAATAATATCTCTTAAATCAGACAATGGTATGTAATTCAACATGTTGTCATATACCATTGTCTTCAAGGATGGGAGTTGAAGCTCGACGAGAAGTCAATGACGACATTCCAAAATAAGGATAAACACCTGCAATCATAAATAATAATTCAATTGTGCACATCAAATTTTTATTTATGAACACCTTTAAAATATTCAAAAATAAATACTAACCTTATCGACCTCCCACCACGTAGGATAAAGTTTAGTTTTTCCATTACCCAACACATATGAAGTGTCTCTCTGATCCTTCAAGTGAGCTACGTGAAAAGACGTCGGTATAATAGTCCATCGTGTATTTTTTATTTTCTTCAATTTCCTTATTATCAGAAGACGTGACACCCATGCATCAATATATTGTTTTATAAAAAAATACATATATTAGTGAATTTCATAAATTTAAAAAAAATTAATCAAAATACAATATAAGAAGAATATAAGACTTACCCCCTCGTCGAAATAGCCATTGTCTTCAACCCCTAATAACACACCCCACCAAGACCGATCAAGAAACAAATGCATATCATCGTCGAGTTTGCATATGTCAGCGTAACACCCCTGGCTCCGCTCATATAGATAAAAATCAATTGCGGTCTTAGCCCAAAGCGTATTATCCAGAATTGTCTCCGTTAGTGTTCTACTCTCCACTTCAGATATCGGAATGGTACTGACCGATAACTCATACGAAAGCTAACTCCCATCCATCATGTCGGGCACGTGAGGGGGTTTATCAATATATCGACATATTATTTCATGTGAATCGGGCTCTCGAACGGTGGGAGAGACCTCTTGAACGATGACAGGTGCCTCTTGAACGGTAGGAGGGGCTTCTTGAAAGATGATATGGGCCTCTTGAACGATAGGAGAGGCCTATTTAACGATGACAGATGAATCGGGCTTCTTCTTACGGAGTCTTGGCACTATTGGGGTGAACGGAGACGTAATGGCACGTGCACGACGTCTGATGCGTGAACCCCGTCGTGCAAGAAAAACCCGACGTAAAGCATCTACCTTATCGGGCCACTAAAAATAAATTATAACATAAATCAGTAAATAAACAAATAAATAATGCCAAAAAAAGGTTATTTGCATTTTTAGTATAGTATTAAACAAACTTACCTCATTGCGTAGAATATGAACCTCATTCTGTATCGATGCAATAATCTCACGTAGAGCAACTACCTCGTCACGTAAAGTAGATCCCTCACCATGTAAAGCACCATTGTCATCGCGTAAAACCTCTACCTCACCACGTAAGGATCGTACCTCATCACACCATGCACCATTGTCTTCACGTAAAGTACAGACCTCCTCACGCAAAGCATTGACCTCATCACTTAACTCTCCTAACTCATCCCGTGGAGGTGGAGAACAGTGAGATAAATATCGTGGCATCTTTGTCGGTCGCCTATCATGAGGTGATGGTGGAGAAGAGGCTCGATGATGTGATTAAATAGGTGATGGTTCTCGTTGTGGAGGTGTATAATCGGCTCGATCAGGTGATTGCTCTGGGTGAGGTGATGGCTCTCGAAGTGGGGGTTGCTCATCATCCGTGCCATCAAAAAAATGCTTACTAGCTTGCCACCAATCAGTGGCAAGCTCAGCCTCTATGGGTGTCAGCCTCTATAATGGATAGTTGGCCTCCTAACAATATAAAAGCTCAAACAAAGTTAAACGTCTACTAGTAATAACTTGTTTATATATGGTAATATTTGTGTTAACTTACATCATTCATCGTCGTATATGGTAGTAACTCTTCCCAATCCAATAGGCGGATCCTCCTTTAGGAAATAGCCCTAGGAATATCATTTGAATTTTTGATTGAATATGTCTGCATGTTGGGAAAAGCCTCAAATATCCAAATCTACAAACAATATAATACATAAATATTAGTAATTGTTAAATAATTAATTATAATTTTGGAAGCATTATATAGAAATTCTTACCTTAAATGCCCAAATAAAGCCTGCCAAAGTGTATTTGGAACCATGGCCACGCAAACTTTTTCGGTCCTCAAAGGCAGACGACAACTTTTTCCAGGTAGCTTTCCATAGATATAAACCCCACGGAAATAGGTTCCATGCATTTAGGTCCTCTACCAATAATATTAGGTCCTCAGAAATAGGTTGTCTGGAATCTTTGCCAAAAAAGTCGGCATGCAAAAGTAATAAATGGCATACTCGGATAACATCAAGGTCATTCATCCGAGTAAAACCATCTTTAACAAATAATCTTTTCAAGTCATCGACGTGTAAACTCGGCTTCGCCTTTGCCAGCTCAGGAAAAACCTGAGATAACCATGATGGGCGGGCGATATGACTAGTGTACCGACTTACATCATCGTGTCCAAAGCGTAGACCGGTGATTAAGCAAAACTCCTCCCACCCAAAACAAGTATACGCCGGAGGAAAATGAAACAATATCTCTTCATCACCACGTTGTGTCCTCTCGGGTAGATCGTTAGTCATGGTCTGAAGAAACAAATGGGTCAACATAGCATCTCCACCCGGATGTTGTACTTTCAGCCATGGCCCGAAGCAAGTATCCTCAAACAATTTTCTTTGTATAAGTGTAAGCGTCGATGAAATTGTAGTGGCTACGTTTAATTTATTCCTTAAGGTCAATGAAGCCAAAAAAAAATTTCTAAAAAAAATAAACATACCAAGTTAGATATACCAAAAACTACAAATTATACACTATAAACAGACATGATATTAAACAGTGAAAACAAAGCCAAATATGTTTCAAACTTGCACGGTATTCACCCAAGTCATTATTTTATCATAGTTCACAAAATGCATCAGATAACATTCCAGAAGTAAGTACTTATATAAACATTTAAAAGGATAAAATATAGGTTTAGTGCAGGTTCAAGGACAACATAAAGAGTAGTAGTTTATTCTTGAAACTTAAATTCGCAACACTGTGAAGTTAGTATTTGTCTTTGTTTTTTGGTTGAAGTAATGCAATTCATTCAAGTTTCAATTTGCATGAGAAGAATAGTTTCTGAAACTTAAAATCGCAACACGAATATGAAAATCGCAACTTAAGTTTCAAATAGTCTTCTGCAAATTGAAACTTGAATGAATTGCATTACTTCAACCAAAAGACAAAACAAAGACAAATACTAACTTCAGATGGTTAAAGACTAAACAGTTTAGCAGTATTGGCAACAACCGAATGAATTTACTAAGCAATCTAAGTGAAATGATTAATCTATTACTGAAATTACCAGTAAATTTATCATCAATTTAAATATGAAAAATCTAATAATAATAAAAAAATTTCAAAATAAAAATAATTAAAAAAACTAACCCTCGGTGGTTGATTTTCCATTTCTGACCGTGAATGGTTGTGAGGGTGGCTCTGAGAGATGGAGATGGACGGATTTCGCCGGAGATGGGGACGGATGTCGCCGTAGAGAGTGAGAGATGGAGATGGGACTGAGTTGTGATTTAGGGTTTTAGGTTATGATTTGCGATTATAATGTTTACATTTGTGTTGCGAAATAAATATTGTGTTTCGAATTCGAAAATAAAATTCGCGTTGCGAAAATAAACGCGCTTTGCGAATTTGACTTGTGTTGCGAATTTGACTTCTGTGTTGCGAATTACAAATTCGCGTTGCGATTTACATATTCGCGTTGCGAATTTGGAAACTGGGTTGCGAAATTGGAGTTCGCGTTGCGAATTTGTTGGTCATTTTCGCAAATCCAAAAAAAGTTGGTTAAAATCGTATATTATAAGACATTTTCGGTCACTGAAGTTATTTTCTCATTTTTAAAAAACTATGATGACAACATGTCACTATAAGATAATATCATGTCATCATTAAAAAAAATACCACCTCAGCAATTCTGTTAATTTTTCAATGGTGGGTGATCTAAACAAAAGTAAAACGTAATGTTATGATTTAAAAAAAAATAATTAGGTGGCCAAAACATAACAAAGATGATAGTTGGGATACTAAACTTGTAGTTTACCCTAAATTCTACTTACGCCATTTAGCCAATGCTCGTTTGTGATGGCTTATGGCTTCAAAATGAGAAATTAGAGCTAAGAGATTTATAATCTCAAATTCTACTTGTAGTTCAACAAGCATTTGTTTTTGTCGGGATGAACACAAGGAACTTGACATAAAACAAGCTTCAAGATTGCCGATTGATTTTACAACAATTTCACTACTTGAGAACCATTTCCAACTGTTAAAATGGTAAACATTCAAATCCAATGACAGTCAGTTGTAACAATAAACTGTAATTAGAGCTCGGGAACATTCCTTAGCTTACACCCCATCTGCATGAAGTCCATGATCATCACCTTGGCCCGGATAACATAGAGGGTAAAATTGTTGAAGAATATGCCTCCATTGCTTCAGGTGTTAATCCATGTAGAATTTCTTCAATCATGCTACCTTCTACATCTACTGACCCCTCAAAAAGCTTCACTAGATTAGACATGGAAGGCCTCCTTGCATATTCAGTTTGCAAGCACCATGCAGCAACCTTCATCATCTCCACAACTTCAGCCTCATTCGACTGCATATCATCGCTGCACTTATCGACTAAATCCATGAGTTTCTCTTCTTCTTGCTTTGTCCTAAAGAGTCCCAGCAAATGCCGATCTTCTTCTTCCTGTTGAGATCCATCCAGGTTTGGTCGCCCGCACAGAATTTCTAAGACCACAATTCCAAAGCTATAGACATTTACTTTCTCGGTTATGACTGAGCTTAACCATTCAGGAGCCATATAACCAGGGGTTCCCCTCATAGTCGTAATGACTCGACTCTGCTCTTTTCCAAGTATCTTAGATAACCCAAAATCTGAAACTTTGGCATTGAAATTCTCATCTAAGAGGATATTTTGAGGTTTGATGTCCAAGTGAATTATCTTCTGGTTGCAACCTTCATGAAGATAGGCTAGTCCTTTCGCTATATCTAAAATGATTTTCTTTCTGATTTGCCAACCAAGAGCAGTTTCCTGGTTTTTGTTGAAGATCCAACCATCCAGCGATCCATTGGCCATGTACTCGTAAACTAAAAGCCTATTGAGTTTTTCAGCACAAAATCCAACCAAAGTAAACAAATATCAATGGTGAATGCTTCCAATTGTCTGAACTTCAGCTATGAAGGACTTGTTAACTGGACCGAAGCCAGAAAGATTCTTCACTGCAACTTCAGAAGCAGAAGGTAAGACTCCATGAAAAACAGATCCAAATCCGCCTTCACCAAGCTTGTTGCTAAAATTCTTGGTGACGTTCTGCAAATCTTCGTAAGAAAATCTAACCGGCGTTCCCAACACGTTGTCGAGATCATCCTCCTCATCTTGTTGAAACCCTTTTCTAGATCTTAGAAAAATGAGAATGCAAATTAGAAACACAAAAAAGATAGCTCCAAGAATTGATCCCACGATAACTATTGTATTCTGGTTTTTCCTTGGAGTGAAATTCGGTGAAGAAATATTATTTGTATTAGGACTCTCTGGAATTGCAGAATTCTGCACCTTTATAAAAGCTTCTGAGAATTTGTCACCACCATGATCACTTTTCTTGATGGAGAATACTTGAGAAAGAAAAGAGCAGTAACCCCTACTATATACAGCAGCTTTGCAAGAATAGTTGTTCAAACAGGCTTCCTGACAATCTTGTAATGTCGTTGTCTGGGGTAATGAAAAGCTATATATAGGTTGAGAATAGTATCCCCTAAGCTGGAGAAAACTGTGATGAAGAGGAAGGTCACAAGAGATTGGTGAAATTGCATAACAACCAAGATCTGGGTTTGTATAATTCACTGGCCTGAAATACTTTGTTTCTTGTCTTCTAGCATTTTCAGCGCAAATGCATCTCTCTTCTAAGCAAACGCTATATTTCCACATGCCAATGGATAACTACATCGATCAGGGTTGAGCACATCAGTCCCCTGCCACATGCCAATGGAATCTTTCCACTCATATGCCTTCAAGTGGCCATCGCTTCCCAGTTGTATAAAACTAGCTGAGTCTGCCACCGAGAAACTCCCAAATCTTCCGGTTTGGAATAACACTGAATTATTATTTGGTTCCAAGGAATAATTTCTGTTATAGATTTGGGAAGGATCCGAATCCATATAAGCCGTGAATTCACCAGCAATGACAGCAAATGCATACAAACCTTCACTTGGATCATCTGGTGATACACTGGCCCTTAGTTTCTGCCCTAACCATAACCTTTGACCAACAACCAAAGTATCGGTTGGGTGATCGAATGATTGCCAAACCATGTGGTTGGTTTTGTCAAACAGAACGAGGTTCCCCTCTGCACTCAAGTTTAACCCTGAAATGAATTTGCTTACCATGCTTAGGGATCAAACGAGAGTGTCGTTAGCGTGTCTCAGGATAAGTTTGCCTTGAGAAGTGAGCTTCAACACTGCCTCTTCCTCAACTGGATTGTTCCGATTAGCGGACCACACCACCTGGGGAGAAGGAAAACTATAATAATCATCAGAGCTGATATTCAAAATAGAGACAGGAAATAGGCAATTGTAAGTATCATCCACGTTGCCGCAGTGGAAACCACATACAAACATCCCATTAACGAGGATTGGCCTCACACCGGCATACCCATGGAAAGTAGAGTCATGTGCTTGGATGTTTCTCCAGGAATTCGGGCCATTCACAAATGATGGACAGCCCATGGTTTCAGCGTCGACATGAAACGACGATGTAACAATGAGTAGAATCAAAAGTGTGATCACTAGAAAAATGGTACAGACATTCGTATTCATGATCGTTTGCGTTCAAGCAGGGAAGAGTAAATTAGCTGCAACAATGGCGTCAAGCTTGATAGACCAGAAAATTCAATGCCATGTAAATTTCTGATACATTCTCTAACATATAAACATCACACTATCATAATTCATACCATAATTCAATATTTCATAATAAACCCTTAATGACAAATAACCCTATATGAATAAAGGGTTAGAGGTTGATCTAAAATTTGGAATAAACATGTCAATTGGTTATAAATCCGTTGATTAACACTTATGCACTCTCAATTTAGCTAATAAATCCTTAATCTCTCTCTCTCTCTCTCAAATTAAGGTTCAAGGACCAAAATGGAAACTAGATTAAATTATAAATTTAACACATCAATAAAGAACCACATAATTATTTTTCACGTGTTCTTTAATTTACGCCCTTTGTAGTTTTTCTTTTGCTATGCTTTTTAAAAGTATTTTGTAGATGTTATCACTCTTATCAATCACTCTTAACAAGATTGCACCTACAAGAACATCCGATGGGTTAAAAGTTTTTTATAATGAGATAACAATTGGATCCAAAATAATTATAGAATTATAGTTGAAGTATCACGTTCGGATAAATAATAACTTAAATATTTAACTCACACAAAAAATTAATTTAGAAACTTATTATTCGAATAAGTTTTCTAGGTAAATTATATTGATAAACTTTTTTGTTGTTGGCCTGTCTTATTTTAGTTATTGGTTTTGGAAAAGTAATGTTTTGGTCACTTACATTATTAGTTCATTATATTTTGGTTATTGAGTCGTTAATTCTTGTTAGTTCGGTAGTATGGCACGTTAAAAAGGGTTAATTTTTAAATTTAACCTATAATCTTTCAAAAGTATATTTTCATTCTCTTCGTCAAGTAAAAGGCAAGCAGAGGGCCAGGGTAAAGATTGGAGGTTGGAGTTCACGGGCAGCTGGGGTGCGCCAAGCACAATAAGTGGCCTTGGGGCGGTGATGACATGTTGGTAAAATACGAGGAGGTCAAACGACGGTTGAATACGATGGGGACGCCAATAAAGATGAAGGCTAGGGTAAGATAATGAAATTTCTGGGAGAAAAACAAATTTTAGGTTTTTTGTGAAACAAGTGAAAAAAAATAAAGTTTTGAAAGTTTAAAGGGTTAATTTTAGAATTAATCTATTTTTAACGTGTCATGTCATCGAACTAATAAAAATTAATAACCTAATGATCAAAATATAATATAAATGATGAAAACATTATTTTTCAAAATCAATAATCAAAATAAAACAGATAAAAAATAAAATAAATCAGCAATATAGTTTACCAAGTTTTTTTTACCATGAAATAAGAAACTTTAAACCCGACATAGCCAACTATCCCCGCGCCTTGTTATTCGATTCCCTGTGTAAGTGAAAAAAAGACAAATTAAAACATTTATATTCTTCAGAAACCGGCTATGTTGACTCAATAAATTAATAAAAACATTTCAAACTGTATAAAAAATAAACAATTAATAATTTATAAATTAATAAGAAAAGCCGAATAGCATTAAAAAAATAAGCATTTCCTCGTGTTCTACACTTGTTAACCACCATGATCATAAAATAATCCAAAATTAATCGCAGTTAATCATGAGACAGCTAGGTTAATAGTGATTCCCAGCACCTATTTAACTTGCACATATTTTAAGAAATAGCTGCCTAGCTAGGATTATTTAATTTAGTAAAATAGAATAAACAATTAAATTTTTTGCAAGTAATGAATGTATTACACTATGTTTTAAAAAAATATTTTATATAAGATGATTATGATATAGAGGGAAAAAGATTTTATATAGATTTAATAATTTTATAGTTAATGAGATATGGTGATAGTATATATCATTAGATTAAAATTTTAATTATGAGTATGTATATATATAATGTATAATGTTATTATAAAATATAACGAAAAATTAAGTAAATAAATTATATTACATGTGTTACTAAAGTATTATGAAAATTATATTACAATTATATACTGTTGTAAATAGACAGTAATCTTAATTGAATAAAATCGTTCAAATATCTTAGTATTTAATTTATTGTTCTTGATTATTTGACATAATAAATCTTGGGTTACTCCTATTTATATCAGGTTGTTTGGGGTTGTACATAGACAGTAACCCTAACTGAATAAAATCGTTAGAGAAGCTTAGCATCCACCCTATATCTCATTGTTTATATATATATATATATATATGGGGACCAGAGTTCCAAACCAGTCAAAAATTGAATGAACCTTTGATTTTAGTGTTTGACAAAGCTTGGCCACCAAACAACCTCTCTCTCCTCGTAGCATGCATGGCGGCAGACAAGCACGCCATTCTTTTTCCTTTTCCAATATGTTTTCTATCAAAGCTAGGAAGAGAAAAAACGCATTGCTTGGATTTATATATTCTTTGAGTTTCCCCCCAAAGTAAACTGTTTACTTGGATTTTATCAAAGAAAAAGGAAAAAGTGTGCATTGGACTTGGAACCCTAGCTTTGACCTGCATGCTGCATTCAAACCTTCTATAAAAGACCTTCTTCTTCCCCCATCATATGACTCCTCTTCTTCTCTAATTGGAAAAACCAGAACAAAATGGCGTCCATAAGAGCTTTTACCCTTGCACTTGTGTTCTTCTTGGTTCTTGTAGGAAACTCAAGTGCACGTCGACAAACACCAGATAGGGAAGACAGTGCAAATGTAACAGTTTATACAGATCAGTCTGCTGAAAGAAGTGGCCATTTATCACCAGAGAAAGTAATTTTGAGACGAAAACGAAGTCATCATGGGCATGGGAAGAGCGAAATGGGTGGGTTTGCAGCTTTTAGTGGTGATTATCATGTCCCAAAACCTCACCCGCCTAATCATAACTGAGAGAGAGTGTGGGAAAAGGAGGAGGTTTCTTGGTCGAAACCTTACAGTTTTGGTTCGGGATTCGTTTTTACTACTTGTGATAGGGACTAACATATTTGTATATGTATCAAATACAATTAAATATGTTTTGAATCAATTTCATCACTTTGTAATGCAACCAAATGTTTTGAGCTGAATGCTTTGTTTTTAGTTCAATTGAATGCCAACGAGTTAGTATTCTCTCCGTCCCATTATTAGAGGTGTGAAATATCAAATTCGATAACTATTTTGGTTAACTGATAAATTTATATTGCTCAATTCTTCACTAACTGTCTACAGATTGTGCATGCCTTATTAATAATTAAGAAATTTTTTAAATAAATAATATTTTATAATTATTTTAAGTTATTTTGAAAAAATTATATCTATTACGACATAGATTGGTTTGGAGATATGGAGCCTAATGGACTTTGAAGGGGGGAATGTGGCCCAGTGAATTTTTGGAGGGTAATGGGAACTCAATCGACCCAATTCAGGTAGGATTTCCTTGATCAATGTGCGAACTCGAGGAACCCAGGCGGGTGAGTCGGTAAAAAATATGGCGGGTGACTCAACGATCGGTTCCCCCAAATAAACGCCTCAAAACCTTATCCAAATCAATCATACGAGACGAATCCAGTGATAATCATCCACCAGATCAGCAACAATTTGACGAAGATTATTCCGATCCGGAGGTATGCGGGATATGCTTATCCAACGGTGGAAGAAGAGCAATCAAGGGCAAAATCAACAACTGCGATCATTTCTTCTGCTTCGTTTGTATCATGGAATGGGCCAAGGTGGAGTCGCGTTGCCCTATGTGCAAACGCAGGTTCACCGCCATTCCTAGACCGCCTAAGGAAAGTGTCTTTGCTTCTGGACGACTCGTTAACATCCCTCAGCGAGATCAGGTCTTGTTTCCCTATTAAATTTCCTTCTTTTATATAATTATTGAAGTTAATTGCTTTGTTCTTTTAGTTTGCTTTTGCCTGATCTGCTAATTTTACCTATAAAATCGATGTTCTCATAAAGTTCATATGAATTTGGGTGATTATCAGACACTATAGTTGCTCAATCGGTTAATTCGGTCAATGTCTGAATCGAATTATTCAAAATTGAATTAATCGAATTTGTTTCTCAAACCTATAACCGCACTGATTATTCTTATAAAAGAAATTATTAACTGAATCGAACAAATTTAGTCTATTTCGGTTGGTTTTAGAATGAACCGATTTTGATATAATTTTTTTAGTTAGATTAATTTGGGTTCAATATAGATATTATTTGAGTTCAAAAAATTTCTGCTACCTTTTCAGGTTTACCATCTCTCTGTAAATGCAACATCCAGGCCAAGTGATCCCTATGCAGAAGTTAGATGTAGTGTGTGCCATGGCATGACTGATGAAAGTCTTCTACTGCTTTGCGATCTCTGTGATTCTACCGCCCATATGTATTGTGTTGGCTTGGGGGACGACCGTACCTGATGGTGACTTTTGTCATATTGTGCTCTTTCTAGGTCCGAAGATGATACTGAAACCGATGATCAAATGTTCTCTGCTAACTGTAATGTAAAATTGCCATCTGAGACAGATGTTTCGATTTTTTATATGGTTCGAGAATTAAATATCCCAGGGCTCAATGGACATATTGCATCGTCATGTTCTAATTATTCGCCTCCTGGTATAATTCCTGGAAGGGAAAGCAGTGGGGTAGATGAAGCAAGTCGTCCTAGTAGGAATACTGTGGGTAATTCAACTGAATCAGTTGCAAGAACATTGCGCCTTTGTCGCAATGTACATAGCCGGATACAAGTTCTTCATGAAAACTGGCGTTCACTGCAAAATAGATCAATCATTAAGTTTCTCTTATGGTGTGGCTGAACCTGGGATTGGAAGCCGTGGGAAAGATAAGGTTGCTGAAGTGTTTCATCACAGATCAATTGAATCACAATCATCAATTTCAACAAGTCAACAACCAACTTCTCGAGGCAATTCTATTCTGCCCAAGGAAGATTTGTATGATATTGATAAGGCATGGAAAATGACTTGTATGACAACTAGTAGTTCTAATCAGAACTCAACAAAACTCCCTTGCCTCGGAAGTACGTCGAAAGAGGCAATCAGCAGTGCAGGTCTTCATACATCAAAAATGCACCAGAATGAGGAAAGAACAGGAAAACAGAAGCAGTACGAGTATCATTATCATGAGAGGGAAAGGGAAAAGCACAAATCTCCAGATAGATGTGGAAAAGCAAAAGAGGATAGTTATGAATATTGGACCGAGTGATAATGTTCTTTCTTCTCGTTCACCTCGATTTCTTCAACCTTTGTCATCTGCAAAGGTTCAAATTCAGAATGGTTGCTATCATGTAAATGATCCAGGGCTAAAAATACACAAAGTAAATATCTAGAATCATCATCTTCAATAAACACAGAGGGCAGATCTGGTTCTAGTAGCCTGGTTGGTTCAGTGTCAAGAGGACCTACAAATCCATTGGATTCCAACTTGGAGGCGGGTGTGAATAAATTAGATATACCGGAGGGGAGAATTGGGTTGGACAGGAGTTGTTCTAAAAGCAAGGATAAAAAGGATGATGATGTCAAAAGTGAGATACAAGCCCTTGTTAAACTTAATTTAAAGCTCCTAAGCAAAGACAAACAAAAAAATTAGCTGACCCTATTCCCATATGTAATGGGGTAAGAGAGAGGTAGGATAGTAGGTTGCCCCCAACGTCAGGTTGAGAGCAGCTTTCTTGGGAGACCTCCGGTAGTCAGAATTATGAATTGCCTACCGTGGGACTCGATCCCACGACCACAAGGTTAAGAGCCTTGCGCTCTTACCAACTAAGCTGGACGGGCAATTCAAAGACAAACAATTAGGTATAATCACTAACTTCAAACTGTATTATCCAAAGGTTTTTAACACTTTGCCTGAAAGATATTTTATTTTGCTTTGCCCTTACAAAATCATGTTATCATGCCTTGGCCATTTTTTGGTTTAGCAAAATGTATTATGCTTTGTGTCTGCAGGAGTTGATGCGTTCAAATACATTGCTAGGCTTGCCACCCATACAAACTTGGCAGCATGCGGTTTCCAGCACTCAAAATCCCGTGTCCGCTCTTTTCCAAGCCTGGTATGTAGCCATAGCGATGATATTAAACTGCAACATAAGTCTACTTTGATGCCAAATTCTTGCCGAGAGAGTTTTTATGTTTTCGTAAAGAATGTTGTTCGCTCCATTATGGTTGAGAAGGGTCAGGCTAGATCATCATAAGTTCATCACAACCTAGACATATGTTACATGCATATCTAAATGGGATATATTGTTTATCGTCTTACCACAAAAGCCGATTCTGCTCTCATCGGGCTGTTGGCTATTTCTCTGTATAACAAATGTGAGTCGGTATTGGAAGCTAATTTATTGACACTGATTATTTCAAAGAACACTGAGTTGGGAAGCATGTATATGAAGTAGCAAAGTAGAATGGCTTGTTTTATTTCTTCTTCCTTAACAATATATTGCACAAGAAAACTATATATTCCCGGCACCAGAATCTTTTATTCTTCAGATCTTAAAATCTACATCCAACAGGACATTTAACCAACTCAAAATTGACATGATGTCCCAAGCCTCTGTCTCTGTCCAGTCTTTCGAGACCTTCGGTTGGCAAAAGATGGGCGAAGGAGCTCGTTTAACTTTACAATGAAGAGATTCCATTCTTCCTCGTTCAATGACAGCAAACTTCACCGAAGGTCGTCATGGTCGGAAGCTGCTCATTTGCAGTTCTTCTCATCCTAGATGGGTCGCCTGCAGTACAAGTCCTTTCAGATTTTTGACCATGGCAGTGCAAGCCTTTCATACTCGAGTTGCTAATTTGTTCAAGGAAACAGAAAACCTTTAAGCGGTATGAAAGCAGTATTAATTTAGCTCTCGGGTTGGTTCTTTCATATTAATAGATGTTCGCAATTAACTTACATATGATGATTGAGTTGTGATAAAATCATTTGTCATTGTATCGTTGTATTTTATTGTCATGTTAGAATTAATAAGTTTATCCTTCATCACCCTCGTTTATACAATTAGTTTTCCTTTTTGAGTCTTCCTTTTGTATGATCTTAATTACTTTTTTCATTTTGAATCTTTCTTTGTATGATCTTATTTTCATATAAGACGAAGTAAATTTCACACATTTAGTAGTTTTCTACGATTAGTATTTTATCAATCCAATCGTTGAATTTATCAATATAATTATAAATTTCGAATAAATCCAAAGCAAGATATATAGTAGAGCTGTCGTTTATATATAATTTTATAAATTGTTCAACGAGTTAAACCCAAGCACCCATGGAAACGATCTTTTATAATTCTTGCTTGGGAAAAGCATATTTTTAATGCATTGAACCAATTCTATTAATTTACAATACTAAAAAAGCTAAACCTTATGAAACAAAATTGGTCTCTCATTATTATATAATCTCCTCCCAAAACTAAAACACAAGTTCTAAGGGACCACACCAGAAGTATTGAGGCAGCTGAGCCCTACACAAACATGGGGGAACAAAACATCCACTGTATCACCAAAAAATATAAAAGGGGAAACAAGGAAGTTGCAGTGTGCAATCACTCCTACAAATGTTTATGTTTACATTTTCAACCAATAAGTCACACACCTACACACCTAGGGACGGACGTAAAAATTCATGTCTCGGGTACAAACTATACTAGGAACGGATGTAAAAATTTATGTCCAGGGTGCGAACTAAAGAAGCTATATTAGAAAGATTGGGAGTGCGAAATTCAAAAAATTCAGGGACATGAAATTAGATTATAAATAGAAATTTTAAACTATATGAGAATTTAAAATTTCCAAAAGATCATCCATACCCTTTTTCTATCCTTGCACACAACACGTTTAATACATAAGTATCATAGTAAATGGAAAGAGCCAAAACTCCCCCAATAATGCAAAGGGGCATGTTTAAGTTGGCTTGATTGGTTAGGGTGTCACTTTCTAATGTGAGATTTTGACTGTCCTAATACACAAAGACTAAGTCCAACAACATCAGTAATGGACAAACCAGAATTGACAAATGGCCTAAATTCATATGAAAGGGGACCATACTTTTCCCAAACCATAAGTTACTCAACACGAAATGTCGAGTGCCGGCCATTTAATTAACACGATAAGTGTAGTGAAGTTGTTATTCAATGCTCTCAACCATTCCTTGCATTGATGAGGCCATGCTAGAAACAAATACAAATATGTCTCTGTAGGTTGTGACATGATGAATTCTAGAATACAAACTAGATCGTAAAGCAATCTAAAAAAATGCAAGCAAAAGGGTAAGGGATTAACCTTCCAATCAGCCTCGATAATCCCAAATTTATACTTGCATCCCTCGTGTACAACACGTTTTGATCTGATATTAACCTATAATCGCAAGGCAGCTCTTCCATACATGATTCTTATTTGCATTTATTAAAATTTGTGTCCACCGGTTACTTCAGACCCTCTCAGGCTTTCTTCAGATTCTACCGTCTCCAATGATCTACGGAACTGAATCCTAGGAAGAAAAACCTTCATTGTAGTCATACTTGTATAGAGAAACTACCTTTAGGTTTTAAGTATGATGCCCAAGCAGGCTAGAGAAAAGCACTGATAATCATAACGTTTTCCAGACAAAAAGATCATGTGCTACTCAGTTGACTGTGTGAAGGTTGCAAGCATTCTTCTGGGTTTGCATAGAAGTAATCCTCTTCTTTAGGTCTGTCGGGAATCACCAATCTTCGTGTTGGTTGGCCCATGTGACTTGCATGAGATTCTTTCACAGCATTTGAGAACTCATTCCAACTTAGGGATCCACTATTGTACTGATCTATCAGATCAACCAAAAGACTTCTGTCCAATAAAATTGTTTGCTTATACCCCAGAAATCTGAATGAGCATTTTAAAAAAAACAATTGTTACATTCATGCCAAATAGCTTTAACAATGAAAAATGATAAAATCCGCTAGAAAATCGCTTGGCAAGAAACATTATGAAAAGCATTTACGAAATAGAGTAGTTGTAACATTCCTTGGCCCATGTTGCAACCATTGAAATTCGAATTGTTTAGTGGTCAGAACTAGACAAACAATTGTCCTCTTAATGGTAGAGATAAAAATGGGGATGATAGAACGTGGGTAGAGTTCAACTTTCTAAACTATTCATCTCATCTAAAGAAAAAAAGAACCACCGGATTATTTTAATTATACAAGAAATCTTCTGAACATATTAAGTGCAAAATTATCTGTACAACAGTACCTGCGATGGCCTTCAACAACTTTAGCCATGTTTCCATCGTAAGTAGGAAAAAAATATCACTCTCCAATGACGCAAGATAATCTAAGACCGCCATCTGGGACGAATGATTTTGAAAAAACCCAAGGTCTGATGGCTCCAATAGGGTCTCCTTTCTAACCTGTTTTAACAAACAAAAGGCCAATTACTGATACAGGATAAAAGAATTCAAAGATTATTACATTTCATTCCCTGATCTTCAACCTACCAATCTGGGATAACTATTATCAATTTCCAGAGCCCTTAATATGAGGGCAGTTTCCTCAGGCGTCAAAGGGCACAAACCATCTTTCCTTTTCAAGTCAGAATTTATTATTTTTCTTCCACCAGGGATAAGCATATCTGCCAAAATAAGTTTTGGAGACTGGGATTAAACCTAAAGTTTAGGCCTGCTAGTCATTTAATTGTTAAAGATGCATGTAAACCTCACCTTCTTGTCAACTCCTCCACCTCCTCATTGTTGCAACCTTGGGTAAAACCCGAAAATGCCAACATGTCCATTTCATATCTAAGATGAAGTACTATAAAAGGGTCGTTTTGCCTCAGAAGCTTAATAACTCTTTTGCCTAAGTCCTCTATCTGAGTAGTAAATCTCAAAGCACTAAAATTTACACGACATGGCAGCTTCTGAACATCTAAAGGCTGTCCATTGTTGGCAATTCTAGTATCAGTTCTATTCAAATGTACAACTTTATACTTCTGTATCATAGGAAGAATCTGCATGTAATAGAGAACAAACATACTCCTTTAAGAGGACTCTTGGAGGAAGGAAAAGAACTGGGAAAGTGTATTACATTCTTAGAAAAGGGAATAAAGAAACAAGCTACATTAAATTGAAGTCTAAAATGATCTGGGTGCATATAAGACTTTGTAATGACAGTGAATGACCTGGTTACGGTAGTAGGATATATCAGACCAGCTAATTGGTGGCATGGAATACACCATCGCCATTTGGACTCTCCTCTTAAGCCTAGGAGGCAGCTCCTTCAATATACGAACCTCATCTCTCAATAATGTAATAAAATGACGCACATCAAATATATCTTGAAATTCACTGCCATTTCAATATAAAGTATATTTAGAGATATGTAAGAAAAAATAATCCATGTTCACCAGGAATATATTTTAGACCACTTTCCATATTTATGAATGTGAGCAAAGCTTAGTTAGCAAACCTGAGATCAGCCCAGAAGGACGTTTTATCCAGCTCCGGAACTATAAGAGTGACATTCAAATATCTTGCAATGGTAACCATATCACAAATCTGTCAAGCAAACCCCAATATAGAAGAATACGGCATCAGTTTCCACATGGATTATACAACAAACAACTCGTGAACTTCTATAATCTAGAAAGAATTTCAAAGAATATATATAGTGCGATTTGATAGAGCACTCACTGCTGCTCGCATTTGATTGAGACCTCCATTACATGAAACAATTAAGTAACCATTGTTTTTATATATTCCTAATGTCAAAAAAAATCATGTCAATTCGAATCCAAATTCCATAACCAAAAGAATATAAACGCAAAAGAATACCAACGAATCCTAAAACTTTAATTGAAAAACTAGAAACAAAAGATCCTCGAGAAGACGACGGAAAAGATTGAATAAAACTGAGACATACGATACGATGTATGATCACTTGGGAGCATCAAATTTATATAAATCCAATCCGCGTATATCGAATGAAATGCACTCGAGCGAAATTCCCACGAAAATCTTACATTTTTTTATTGCTTTCGTCTCCAGAATTAAGAATTAGAGAAAATTAACCGGTTTCCCTAGTTTCCACTTTCCAAAACTAGATTTTTATTTTTTTGAAAACAAAGAAAGAAATATTAAGAACAGAGAAACTTACTTTTGGGAGGAAGTACACGAGCAGGAACGGAGGGGACTGCGTCTTCAATGACGGAGAAGGATGAATCCTGGTGAGTGAAACAGGAAGGCCAGCCTTTAAGGACGCGCTGTCCCCACATCTCCCCTACGGCCGTTAATTGTACGATGCAAGTCCAATGCAACACCGATGTGGTGGCGCGTATCATCCACAGCTTCATTCTCGAGCTCTTGAGCTTCTCCACTCTCTCCCCTCCGCCACCGCCGCCTTTCATTACTCCCATTCTCGTCCCTGCCTTCCTCCCTTTCCCTTCAACACTGCACATTTCCAGCAATAACCTCAATCTCCACCCTCCTCCACATCTCCCACCCGAAATCGATCAATGTAGGTTGATTCTCAGAAAATCCGCATCCAATTAACCACCTCGAAAGAACCAAACGAATCCGGAAAAAAATCAATCAAAGAGATCCGATTCCTCCCTATCACAAATGAATCAACAACGATCTGAAAAATAAACAAATAGATTTTGGAAACCATCTTTAACCGATGTAATCAGTTTCCCAACGAGGAATTATCAAGCAGTGGCCGTTGAAACCCGTGCCTGCCTTCAAAGGTAAGCTCTATCAACGAGAGAGAATAGAATATTTTTTATATTAAAAACATAAAATAATGCCTTGGCTGCCTAATCATAAACGGTCCGGTCCGATTCGGCTCCCTTCAAATTGTTTAGGTCTACTAAGTTTTTTAAATTTTAAATATAAATTTTTATATAATTTTAAAATATAATATTATTTGGAGTCACTTTCATTTATTTAAACAGAAGATATTTATTTCAATTAATTATTTTATGATGTAATGATAAATTTATTTTAGGTCAAGTCTATATTTATATTAGTTTGGTTGTACTTGAGATGTTTACTTCTAATTATTTATAAATTTGATATTTGATTTATGGTCCTCTAATGTTAATTCTATTACAGTTGGTTTTTTGTTTGAATAAATTGTGTTTTATATCTAAAGAAAACAGCAAACTGCTATAAAAATATAAGAGTATCGGGAGAATGTAATACTCAGTCTAAAAGGCCTCAAACTATTCAAAGATTAGTATCAGCATGTCTTATTCTATTCATCTTCCTATCGTAAAATTTAAATTGAACAGTAACCTTCACCAAATTAAAAATATCATCCTCACTCCATCATATAACTTTACTTTGATTTCATGCAACTAAATTTATACATATTATACGAATATAGTTGCTTAAATCTAAACTCTTTAAATTTTTACCATGATTGAATAAGTTCATGCAATTTATATGCTCTAATAGTTGACACTATCATAGTTATAAGAGTAGTATTTATTAACTTTGGAATAATCAATTAATTTGTAGGGAGATTTATTTAATAAGAAAAGAAACTGAAAAAGATGAAGGTATTTTGGCGAGAACACGGTAAGAACAACTTCAAATCCCTAAATAATCCCCCGACCAACCCTATTTCACTTCTAAATACAATATTTTCCTAATTTTACCAAACAAAATTAAATACAATTATAATATTAAAAATACACGAAAATAACAAGAATACACAAATGTATGCGTCAAAATCTATATGACATGAATTATTAATAACTTTATAAAAATGATTATAAATATAAACTATAAGACAAACATAACCCGGATGCACGATTGACCATGTCTTGACCGCTTTCGTAGACGAGAATGCGCAAAAAGAAACACCAATGGTTTCCTGTGTTATATGAATCACCTGCCAGCCCCTTTATTCTACAGAAAATGTTATAATCAGCAACATCCAGACATCTTCCAGATCTAATGGCAATGATTCACCATATTGAGACCGGTTTCAGATCTTCTGTGATTTGACCTTCTCACCATCCTGCATGATGAGGGTAAGTAGGAGGAGCATGTTGACATGTCAAAATCGGAATTGGTTTACACGAAACTGTAATGCAAGGAAGACAAATATGTACATGCACAAACCATTACAAGCATTCATTTGAAAGATTGCGAAACTCATATCAACAGATAGTGGGAGCTTCAAGCGTATCGACACATCAAAGTTGGAATTAGTTCAAACAAAACAGTAAAGCAAGGAAGCCAAATATGTACTGCACTATACATCCAAGATTACACTCCTAAACCATCAACTGCATAATCATAAATCCTGGTCATATTAATATAAGAAGCCCGAATACCTCTTTTTCCTGTTTACTTTTCACTTTCAAATGGTAAAATGATTCTGTTTAAAGTGAAAACGGGTAAAGCCATAAAACCGAGAAGCTATGAGAATGCAGAAACCACATTACATTGCGTTGGATATTAAGTTACTTATACCGACTAATTTTCACTTTTAGCGAGTCCAATCCACCCAGAGATATGAAACAAAAAGATCAAGTTCATAAGCGGAACTGTGCTTACCAAACTGTCAGACATTTTACCAAAATCATCATCGAAGCCCTCATCTCCATCCTCTGAAGTGCCAAACAGATTATTAGCACATTTTATGAAAAGCAAGCCATGTAAAAACAAAAAGATGAAGTTAGTGTTGCTATTCATTTGCAGCGATTTATAGGTATATCAGCAATCTTGGCAGTAAAAACGGTGACGCAGACTCTAATACAGGAAAACATAATCTATTTCAAGTGAATTAAGACAATTGGCAAACCAACTTAATGTTTCAAGGGGAAAAATGAACAAAGAAAGTACTATTCGTACCAGGGCCTTCGTCATCTTCATCACTGTCACCACCCAAAAGAAATGCATCCAGGTCTTGCTCCGTAAATGTGATTGAAGTTTCATTATGCAGTTTGGATCCCTTTGCCTGTGGTTGAGATGTCATTTCAATGTTTGAAGATTCCTTCACTTTTTTATCCAGGACTTTTTCTGCCGTGTTTCGTTCAACCTCTTCCATATACTGCTTCTCATACCTATATGGAAGCATATGTTAGTAGAGTTTACTGTGACAAAATAATGTTGACTAAAACATAAACAAATGCACATCAACGTAACAAAATCTCAAAAATGTACATTCACATCCAGATGACATGTACAATCACATGTGTTCTGATGAATTTCAAGTCAATTGAAAGAAATCAATAGTACAATTAAATAACTGCATTCCAAAGGCGAAACTATTCTTTGCTGGAATCATAATGTGTAACTTTTTCTTTGGGTTAAAAATTTTCTGAATTTTTAAAATACATCAACTAAAAGAAAATTGCACGGAAGCAATCATAATCTGAACTACCTATATTTTGGGAAAAGTTAATCTTAAACGAACTTGAGACGGAATAGTTTAAATTCAATAAAAGACAAAAGGGAGGCTTAACATGCAAAGACGGATTACTTACGATGCAACATGACTGTTTACCAGTATAAAGTATATCCTCCAGAATTTCCTCTCTCTCATAACACGCGGGCACAACTCGAATCTTAACTTTGATATTTCCTGGAATATAACGTGAAAGCAATAAAAACATATTCTTAAGAAATCCTAGACCTAGTTACTGCAACAATCATTTTATACGAATATGCTCATGCATGTATGATTATGCTTACCAAGCTAACAGTACAAAGTTTAACTTCATAGTTTAAACGAAATACACACACATTAGACTGGTCATTTTGCCCATAAAGGCTTCAGAATAGAAATTCTGTTAAAAATCAATGTAAAAAGAGAGCATCGCATAATGTTTTAATCCCAACAAAGATGGATCACTGAAGAAAATAACAGAAGAAATTTGCATTTTAACTAGATGCAAGAGGATTGAATTTTTTTATTCTTATTCTTGGAAAGTATCTTTCAATATCTCGTGGATTCTTTTCTCAACGATTCTAGAAATTTTGTAACTACCATTTTTCTATTACTAATACTACTTGGAAAATAAGTATGGGGCGTTTTAGAAGTTTTTCTGGTTCCAATGGATCACACATAACTAAATAGAGAACCACGAATGAGTGAAGAAACTTAATGGAAGTGCAATTATATGCAATTTATGCAGTTCTTGAATATAGTATTTTCAATGTTATATGCATATGGTTAATATTTTAATCATTCGGATTATAATTTACGATCTTAAAACCTTAAAATGAATTTACATACTTACAATAGGAATAGGACAACTGGTTTATTCAAAAAGGATTAAAAATGTCTTAGGAATTAAGGATGTCATAAACATGTATTTACCTTAACTGCTGAAAGTACAAGCTTGGCATGTTTTTCTTGCCATTCTGTAAGATCCTGCCTTACATTTGAGACTGTGGGAACATCAGACATTGGGGAATCATCTGCGAATAGAAAATGTTCATGAAATCAACTCAAGGTTATCAGCAGATTAAAGAAAAAGGTCCAATTTTTTTTCTTTTTTCCAATTTCAAAACTCTGTTTGAACTACCTATTCCAAAGATACAACATTGGAATTAAGCCTGAAGATGGTGCCATTGCATATGATATAATGAAAAGTTAAAATTTCTTTCTCAGTTCCTAAATTTTCAGAGGAAGCAATCAGAGAGCATTGACTTTTTAAACTTTCCAATTTCGTTTTCCAGTTTTCCACTACCTACATTTTCTCAGCATTCAAACAAAGCTTAACAAAGCATATTCATTTACCAGGTAAAGGAAAATCTTGAAAGGTGCTCATAGTAATGCCCTTAACAAAATCCCTAAACTCTTCAGTAATCCCAAACCTCTCCAATTCCTTGTCTCTTTCCACCATCCCCTCCGGGTTTTCTGGCGGCGCTACCCCCTCGGCGAGCGACTTCTTGATGATTTCGGCTTGCTTCGCGGCTTCGGCTCTGATTTCTTCGGCCCGTTTGGACGCCTCAGCCGCGATCTCCTTCGAGCGTTTCATAGCCTCCGTTACTACATCTCCGAGCTTCGCGGGGCCTATAGAAAGCTCCGACGAGCGGCGAGCGGCTTCCTTTGTTATCTCCGAGGAGCGTTTCGCTGCTTCCTCAGCGAAGCAGCGAGCCTTGTTCCAGAAATCCATTTCGGCCCAAGACCAATGCTAAATCTCAAATTCTCTTCATTTTTCTCCTTCCATAGAATTTTTGGTTGGGATTGTTAGAAATTCAGAAGGAAGTGCAGAAATTGATATGCCAAGGCCGTGGTTGAGGTATCCACGTTTGCCATGACAATTATTTAGTTCTTAAATTTATAATTTTTGATATTTTTCATACTTATTTTATAAATAAATTAAATTCATAGTTTTTAATTAAATATTGATATATAAAGCTTTGTATATTAAATTTATATGTTTAATTTTTAAAGAATTTTTAGATAGTATAATTTTAAAAAAATAGTTTGAAATTTCGAGATGATACATATATCTATTTATTATGGATTTGATTAAAATTATGCATAATGTCTCTATATTTATTTCATTGTTATACTATAATTATGTGACCTTCAAAAGATCTTTTAGAAAAAAGTGAGAGATAGAGAGAAAAAAAAGAAAGAAATTGCATGGCACATTGCCACATTCATATGGTTATTCCTTTAAATGAAAAAAATAGAAAGAGTTACCTTTAGTTAGGGTATTTAAAAAATAATATTTAATAAAAATTTTAATTTAGAATAATATATTATAAATATAATTATTTAAAATTTATTTTTTTAAATAACATTTTTTAATATTGAAACTATAATATTTTAATATTTAATTGTGATTAAATTATGCACAAAATAAATGATACGGATAGTAATAGAATTATTATTAATTTTTAAAATCTAAAATTTAAGTATCATAAAATATTAAAGATGTAAATATTTAATATTAAATAAATAAAAACTATTTTTAAAATATATATTATCTTATACTAATCTATATTAATTACGAAGTTAAATCACCCATAGATAGCTTAGCATACTACTAGACCACCAAAACCTTGGGGTAAACGCCAATGTCTATCCTTTACTCCTCGTGTTCTTTGGATTGGACCTCATTTATGTCCCAAAACCTAGTTTTTTCAAGAATCTTCTTCAGCCTCTTTAGATTGTTCCTTAAGTCACCAATTTTTAATCATTTTCATTCTCTCAACCCGTTTTGTAAGAATAAGTAAAGTATTAAAAAAACACATTTCCATGGTTTTCAAAACTTCAGTTTCTCTATTTTTTTCTCCTCCACATATTTAATGACATGTAGGGGCTACATCAACCACGTGTAGGAGATAAAGACAAGCTCGTAAGCGGTACCAAAATTACCACTCCATAAATCAATGTCCATGGAACATCTAAAGATGTTTGCTTTTCCTGCCTTATCCTTTGTTTGTTTAATTTGACTTCCCCTTAATGAATGTCCTCGTGTCCCTATCTATGTCTGAAAATCCAAAAGTTTAACCAAATCAATAAAAAAGCTCCGGGTTTTAATCTTTTATCCTTTTCTTTTAACCAAAACCAACACTTTCACTTTCCTTTTTTAATATGTTTGAGTTGCCTACTTCAGCAGTCCAGCAATTGTCCCAGGTAACATGCAAAAAAGTTCAGACTCTTCGGCCATAGTTACTTGCTTACCAGGTTCACTTCTTCACTTTTAATTTACTGAATTTGCTGTAAACTATGGTAGTCGTTATGATTCTTTACATCATTTTAGGGTCAATAATGGTTGTTTGAGATGATATTTGATTTGAGTTTTGCTTGTTTCCTGCAAATTTTGGTTCTAACCTGTGTGCTGATTTTGAGGTTTAATTTTGTGCTGATAGGTTTTGGTGTAAAATGTTGGTTTTAAGCATGAATTCCAAAAGACAAAGGCGGCCTAATGTTAGGTTGGGAGAGATAGGAGATGCATCTGCTGCTGTTGCATGTGGGTTTTCTCAGAACACTAGGGAAAATTTGGTTAAAAAAAGATGGAAACCTGATTTTCCCAACTCTCATGAACATATATTTGATACTACGGTTGAGTTTTCTAAAGAGAAGTCTTCAGATTTCTTGAATTCCTACCCCGGGATTTCGCCGCGTATATCGTCCGATTTGCAGCAGAACAGAGAAAATAAGAATCCCAATTCGTCAAAATTGGGTTTTGATTTGGTTACCGCTGATGAAATCGACATGATGAAGGCTACTGTAAGTTTTGGCACCGTAACCAGGAAGAGTAGGGTCATGAAGCGGAGAGGGTGGAGCCAGGAAGGCAATAATTCCGTGTTTCTTCGCCGGGCTTGGACTCAGAGTTCTAAAGTTAACCCTGAATTTAGTAGTGAGGATCAGAAGGATTATGGTGAGGAGAAACAATTTATGGGAATCGAATCAAATGCTTGTGTGGATCATTACCTGGTTAATGATTTTCAGGACATATCGGATCATGATGCACAGGCTACCAGCAAAGATGCTTGTGAATACAATGGCGATGAACCCGGTTATGATAGTTGGCAACAAGGAAATGCTGACGATTGTTGGAAGGATGCTTGTTGTCAAGGAGATAATGTGCTTCTTAGATCTAGTGACGAATGGGACAGAACAGGACACAAGTGTAACGATGTAACTAGTGTCAAAAGATGGTTGGAGGACCTGGGTTTTGGTAGGTATGCCGGTATTTTCGAGATGCACGAGGTTGATGAGGAAGCCTTACCTATTCTTACTCTAGATGATCTCAAGGAGATGGGTGTATTTGCCGTCGGACATCGACGGAAATTGTACACTGCAATACAACAACTAAGAGGAAGCGATGTTTCTTCCTAAAAACTCTGAATAAATTGTAGATAGCCCTTTTCTCTTTAGTACTTCACCTCTTTCCTGCAGGAAAAAAAAGTGTCAAGACATGTATGTAACCTCTCAAAGTTTCTGACATGGTTTTTTCCTGGCTGTCAATGAAATAAGCCGTACTGGGTCATACTTTTGTATGTCTTGTGCGTTTCTTGTCACTGGCAAATATTAACTATGTATGTACATTATGTGAACTTAACGGTTGCTTTTGTTTCTGTTAAGTAACGACAATTTTGGGTCTAAATTAGAATGCAAGTTACATGAAAATCTTAATGGCAATGCTTTACTCTTTCATAAGTGAGAGCTTTATTGATAGCCTTCTTTTCTATAGTTAACGGTGCATGTAGTTTGTGTACGAATGGTAACTTGCTTCTTATTTAGGCATATAATTCAGTTCAATAATTGTGCTTATGTTGCCGCCTTCCTCATTTAAAAGTCTCGGGATGATTCTGCATAGCTTACATATAGTTCAGTGACGACCGGAGAGGTATGAAACTGGTTCTATTTGGCATCAATTCATGCAAAGCTTAGGCACGAAGTCTATGTTTAATGCTAGCCACATTTCCATGACCTTTACTTCAAAACTGTATCTCTGTGTTTTTGCCGCTTGACCTTCTTTAGAGTATGCTTATGAATTGTCTTAATTGCTAATTATTTAGAGCTTTGAGCATTTAGCATCTGTAGTTTAATTTTATATGGATAGGTTTCAATGCTGTTGTTTTAGCTCTTTTCTGTACTATATTGTGCTTGATCTTGGAAGAAGGATGCGTGTTTATAGCCTGGAAAGGTGTATGCGGAACATTTACATGTTGGTTCCATGGTTCCTTTCCTCTGATCGTACCGCATTGTTTCCTCCTCAGGTAATGTGTTCCTTTACCATTCTATTGGTCCTTATTCTTTTCCTCTTTCCATGTGGTCAAGTAGAGCCAATATGGAGAAATGCTATGCTTTCATTAGGTATTGCCCTATGTTCCAACTCTTCATTCTTTTACGTCCTCCGAACCCGTATTCGACCCATGTTCAGAAATGGGTACAAGAGTATGACCTCCAACGACTTTCAATACGTATGAAAGAGCTTAGAAAATTTGAACGTACTCATATGTATCGATACATACCGATACCTGACATGAGTACAAGTAACATAGGTATTGCCAATTCATTGCTTTACTTGTCCTTTTCTTTATATGTCCCTAACCCCATTTTGCTTCTTAGACTCTATTTTACATTGTTTCTCTCTTAATGTTTGATCTTAGTTTCGTCTTCGTCCCGTCTGAACCATTATTATTACATTCATGATGTAATAATAAGTACTAATAAAGTTAATTGAAAGCTTTGAATTAAAAGAAAATGAGAGGTTGATGTGACCAAGTACCGGAAGAGCACTCTTTAACCCCCACACTACCCCATGTGCATGTGATCGTGTTTTCTCTTATATCAACCAATTGGACCTTTCAAACTTGATTTTGATTGGATTTTGTCTCAAAAAATTTGAAGTTATTGAATTTATGAAACGGTCTTAGTCTTTGAGGTCTTGGGTTGTAACGAACGTTGATTAGGGTATCGTTCCAAAAGAGTGTACGGATGATGCTGAAATGTTAAACAGACGTTTTCTTAGCATTATATAAAAGAAGATAAAAGATTACTGAGTATGGGCTGGGTTTGATTGATGGGAAATTAGGGTTCGTCCCCACAGATCGTATTTATTGTACTGATTTCAAGAAGAATAAATCCGAGTAATATTTACACATCTTAAATTTAAATATATTTTTAATTAAAATGTGTATATAATATCTTCTGGGCTACACAAAATTAACATACGTTAAAAAATAATTTTTTATTTTTTTCTTAGAATAATTTAAGATAATTATAAAATAATATTTATAATTTTTTTAACTCTCGACAGTACATACATGTATTTCTAATGCAACTCTTCGTACTAAGAATCTCATTTCTTAAAATTCCTGAAGTACAAAAGTATCGCATATACTCATCATACGTACTCTATCTACAATTCCCATCCCGTTCTCGCAAGCCCAGTTTAGTAGTTCCCCAATTACACAAACCGCACAGTTCGTGCAACTTAATTTTGGCTTAAATATGCATTTGATATCAGAATTGATCATCTTTTAAAATTGGCATTTAAATAATTTTTTTAAAATTGATATTCACATTTTAATTTAATTTATTGTTTTTTGTTTTTATTAATGATATCAGCTTTAATAAATAATATAAAATTAATTTTATCATATGTTTCTTTAGGACTTTAAAATTTATAAACAAATATCAAAACTTTTTAAAAATTGAATATAATTTCTACATAAAATCAAATTAAAAATCTCAAGTTCCACCAACAACCGATCGGTCTAGTAGAATGAAGCATTAGATATCTTAAAATAAGGTAAAAGATTCAGATTTAATGTTTACGAATGAAATTAATTGAGTTGAAAAAATAATCCCGTATTAAGTCACTATAATATCCAATCTAAATTAATTTATTAACGATCAAAAACAAAAAAAAACAAATCTCAAATCCCATGCATTAATACCGAAGAACTTAAATTTTCATTCTTTATGAACCTTAAAATTTTAAAATATAATTTAAAGTTATAGAAAATTAGTGTAATAAAATAAAATGATTAAGGATGTTGCATCAATTGAAAAGCTTGTAGGATGAGTACACGTGTAAATATAAGTGGTTTTAACAAAACTTTAGTGAACAAATAAAATATAATACAAGTAGAGCGAAATATTGTGATTTTAAAAATTATGGAAGTAAAATGAAAAATATATTACAAATAAATAAATAAGTTTTTAAGAGAAATTTGGTACTTGGAATATAATTTCGTTATTACTAAAGGATATGCGAAGCGACATTTGCTGGACAACCTTCATTTCTTTTCTCAAAACAAACACACGCGCTCTTCATTCCACTGAGAATCTTTGTGTTCGTATTATTTCACGGATTTGTCTCTGATTTTCCAATAAATTTTACTTTGATTTTGTTATATTCTGCTTTGAAAAAAAGTTGGAGCGAAAATTGGTGCCAGTAATGCAAGACATCAACTCGATCGAAGGTGGCTGCATATTCAGCGGCGGTGGAGGAGGAGATAGAAGGCTACGACAGCACCACCACCAAGCCCTCAAGTGTCCACGTTGCGACTCTCAACACAAAATTCTGTTACTACAACAACTACAACCTCTCTCAGCCACGTCATTTCTGCAAGGGCTGCCGTCGTTACTGGACTAAAGGTGGCGTCCTCCGTAACGTCCCCGTGGGTGGTGGTTGCCGCAAAGCCAAGCGCACAAAAAACAAAGCTTCATCAGACGCCACCGCGGCTGCCGCCTCTGCTATGCCGCACCCGGGGCAACAACAACACCGCGATCAAGCTAAAGCGAATCTCATTCTAGCAGCGAGAGTTCGAGTCTCACTGTAACAAATTCTAACGTTGCGGTGACTAAAAACAACGGCAGCAGTTATTATGCCGGTGGCGCAGCGGAGGCGGTGTCGGCTGTAACCTCTCGTGCGAACTTTGTAAGCGTGAGCGAGCCGAAGTTTCATCGAAACCCTCATAATTTGGGGTTCGAGCCAGGATTGCTGGAACAAGGATCGGACCGTGGGATATTTTCAGGAATTGGGAGTTTCACGAGCTTGATTACATCATCAAACAATGAAATGATGTCGTTTAGTATCCACAAGGCATTAAATGATGGACAGTGGCCGCAACAGCTGAAGGAGGAGCAAAATATGATGAGTATGTGCGAGGAGGAAATCACCGGAGGATGCTTGATCAGACGGTGCAGGTTGAGCTATCAAATATGGCTAGTAGATCGGATAATGGGTTTGGAGCGTTGGACTGGCAAGGGGATGGAGATCAAGGGTTGTTTGATCTTCCTAACGATGTTGATAAGACATATTGGAGTCAAGCTCAGTGGACTGATCAAGATCATCCAGCCCTCTTTCTCCCGTAAATTATCTCTTATCCTTCTTCTTTCTTTATTAAATTATTTATTTTAACTACAAATTTGAAAGAGTTAAAAAGAATCAAAGAGAGCCTCAAGGGTTAAGGCAGGATTTAACCTTTTTCGTTGTCAATTGTGATAATATACAGTCAAAGTGTGTAATTTATATAGTTGTATGGGTTTATGAATGTAACTGTTTCTTATTTTGTAAATTTTAAATATTTTCTTCCATTTTTATAGTACTGAAGTTTTATTTTGGTGATTTTTCGAACGAGTTTGATTATTTCTTGTGTTTTCGTCTGCTTAACTTTCATGATAGTTCTCTGTCTCTCTTTTATTTGTGTTTGATATATATCTTGACTTTGAAGAAGAATCGTTATATGATGGTTTGAAATGAGATCTAGACCTAAATTTTAATAAGATGACCTGAATTTGAGAGATAAAAATGACAGAATAGAATATTGATTGAGTCGTTGAATAGGTTAAAGGTGAGGGATAAAGTCTATCGATTGATCAATTAGGATTACCATGAAATTTGGTTGCCAATTCACTGTCGTACATTTGTTTGGTCACTGAAGATGACAAAACATGTTAAAGTATTGTGTTAGTGAGACTGACGTAGTTGTTTGTACCCGAATCATTTAAAGAGAATAACATTTTATTTATTATTGAAATCATTTAATGAATTCGTTTTTTATTGTTAATTTATTATAGCTTTTGTGCATGGTACTAGGTTACTTATTATCATCATCAGCCTCATCACTAATCTCATTTTAATTAATTAAGTATATTTAGTTTATTTAATATGAGAGTCAAAAGGGCAACTCTTTTGGCTTGATTTGATGGAGAGGAAGGGATAGGAAACTGTTGACGGCGTACGAATACTCCTATAGTCCTTACATTATGAAAGATAGAAGTTGTTTTGGTAGGTCCTGGGAGAGTTCGTGACTTGTCCCATGCGTGATCATGACTCCACCATTGGCTGTGATGAGACACCGGAAACGGCCTTAATGCGTAAGACCGAGTGGTAGGTTGACCATTTCTTGGCCGGGTCGGTTTGTCCTTCCCTCTCATTGGTACGGTTATTAGAAATTTGAGTAGTTTTGTTATTCAATACGTTCATGATGAGGGTGGTTATTGGGTGAAGTGTTGATGGATGGGGTCAGGGCATGTGGAGAAGTGGTCTCAAGTCTCACTCCACTCACCACCATAACCAGTTTTGGGTTCTCAACTGTGATGAATTATCCCGCACACCACTTTGCATGCCCTTTGAGTTTTTAGTAAAGTTTATTATGGGAAAGTGAACTTCCCATGTCACATTGTATCTTAATTATAATTCAATGTATCGTCGATGATTGATGATGGAATGGATTTGAGTGGTTTCTTTGCATCATTTGTGTGCATTAAATGTGTGGTTTTGAACCATTGGACTTTAGGGTAAGGTGTGCAAGTAGTGGGGGTTAAATTAGGTGAGGGTTTCTGGTGTGGTCCCAAATTGACATCTTTGCAAGACTTGGGGGTTGAGTTTTGCTCAAGGAAGGGGATTGCCTTTGGTACAGAGTCTAAACACAGGGGGGCATTATCATTCATCAACTTGGCTAGGAGTGAGGCTGGACCACCACTGGTCCTTGACCTGCTCCTCTGCTGTCCTTGTAGTTTGGCTAAATGTTGCTGCTCATGGGGTCCTGTGGTCGGTCAAATTTAAAGCTGAAAACACCTATGCTTAATCCATACTAGATCACTCTATCGGTTTAGGCATGCATGACAAGTTAGTCATGTGAGCGGCCATTGCCAATCTTCCATTTTTGTTTTAACCACATTGCCCCAACCAGCAGGATATGGACTTCCTCCAGGAGCAGCAAAAGTCTACTGTCAAGCTGGGATGGACTTAGAGGGAGACGGTTGAGGCAATTGCTCTTTAAAATTTTTAAAATATATATTTTTATATTTTTTATTGATAATTTATTTTTATATCTAGAATTTATAAATTCATAATCTCCTAAAATTTTAGAAGTTTATTTCCTCAAGCATAAAATCTTACATTCGTCTATGTTGCCAAGTGATAAAAAGGCATCATTTTTTCTATTTTTGTTCTAGTTTCGACCTAACTCGACTCTAGAATAATCAGAATCCGAAGTCTATCTCTTTGAAATCATTGATTTTCACAAGGTCAAAGAGCAACAGAGATGGCTGGGCGCTGGTCATGGACATTGCTTGATAGCCTAATGAGGATCATTTAAAGATTTATTGACAATGGACCATGTTGTGATATACACTATATTTAAATTTTATAAAAGTCAATATACGAAACATTGTTCAAAGTTAATCAAGTCAAATTTAATGAAAAAATTAATTAACGAGTAGATCAGTTTATTTATCGTTCAAAATTTATTTATTTATATGAAATTAAATCAGTTTAAGTTTAAAAAAAATCTAATGAGTTGAATAAAATATATTTGTTTGAGCTAAATTAAATAAATCAATGGACTTTTGTTGGTAATATGAATAAACTTTAAGCCAAAATACAAAATAAGAAAAATATATATATATATATATATATATAAACTTCTTTCAAAGATAAATAGCAAAATTTAATATGGTAAATTAGATTTGATAATTTAATTGTTTAATGTTTAAGCCTAATAAAACTTTAATTAACTCAAAATTTAATTATTATATTACTTAATTTGTTTGAAAATATTTTACAAGAATTATATATATTTTTTATAAATTTATGGAACTTTCTATATTATATATATAAATTTATAGGGAAAATATAGAATTTTGTTTTTGGAAAATCTAAACGTTATTTTTAATTGCGAAATCATCCTTTCGGATTGCCATCCGTAAATGAGAAGGCAATGGGTACAAAGGTCTGGTAGTGAAGAGCCAGCGTTGATTTGCTTATCAAAGGCGACAAAAATGACCACATCTTAGCTGGACATGTGAGAAGAAAGCATGGTTATGACATGAAAATGAAAGGAAGCAGCTCTGGAATATGTAATGCCGTAAGCAGCAAGAGACTTCCAGCCTTAGCTATGAAGGTCTCTGTCCGTCGTAGTCAAGCAAGACAGCCGGTTTCATTAACCACCTATGGACTCAAAAGCACCATTGATGAAAACCTGATTACCTAGTACATGTGTCCATGATACGTATTCGGACATGAGTATTACAGAGTATGATTCTCCTACTATCTACATATCCGTCACTCGGCTGAAACCAGGTCATCAATCCCTTGACAAAAATCAAGGACATTACTGATTCTCATGTAAAACTTGTCATATTGCAATTATGGAACAACAGATGATTTGTATAAAATTGAACTTTTGTGTGTCATTGACGGTATAAAGAGACAAAAGACAATCTTTTTCTTGTTTGTTGGAAGGTAAAAGAACACATTGTATGACAATTGAAAAGCATCATTGATAGATTTATAATTTAGTATCACACCATTGTTGAAAAGCATGTTTTCCGAATCCTGCATAGTATACACATGAAAATCGAATCAAATAAGAGGAATTACAGTTACTGTTTGTGCAAAAGGCAAGGGGAGGTTCACATACAGCAGAGAAAACAGGTTCTCCAACTCTGGTGCTTCCTTGGCCGTCTCGGGTCAGCTTCTGCCATTCTTACTGGACTGCCACTCCATTCAGATGGCAATCTGTTCCATAAAACCAAACAATGATCTGTTGATGTTTTTTTTTTTCAGGATAACTGAGAAAAGCACAATAAGAATTCATGGAGAGGGAACAAGTTACATGGGGAAAGCAAACGAATGAGCTGGTAGTGCTACTACTTGATCGCAGAGAAACACTGCCTGAACATGGTATTGGTCCTGAAAGAGGACTTTTTGCAAACGGATCACAATCGCCATGAGTAATTTCGTTGGCGATGCTTTGTCCAGAATTTGTTAGGCTTCTTGACATCCTATCCTCGGTCCTTGATAAGCCCTCATTTTATGAGGCTGTTGACATCTTGAACCTTGCATAAATCCTCAAGGCTACTCGTGGGATTTAAAGATGGATCAGAAAGGTGAAAGTGTTTCTACTCTCGGCTTCCACTCCTCGGTCGTCAGTTGTTTTAGTCACAGATGGTTCCATTGGCTTCAATGTAACTGAGTCTCCTATTTGGAACTGCATATGCGTTCAATGAATCAATCCTGAATTTTTTATGTGAGGAACACTTCAAAAGAATGATTGAAATATCAATCATGGGAGCATGTAGCTTCTTACCTCTTTCACGTGCCGCGTCCCGGATGCCATATTTATGATGGACTTATCATGCAAGTGATCATCTCTTTCATCGGAATCTTCTTCGCGATCCTTCAATAAGTCCTCGAGAGCATGTCTTTTCCTTACATATTTCTGAAAATCCTGTTCAATCATTGGAAAGAGAGGACATTATCCCTAGAGATTTTCCAGGTTTTTCACTATACTTCAATCGACTCCATGAAGGAACTCCCCTGTCAATGAAGATATCCTTGATTGACTGATAATCACTCTCTTGAATAAAACAACCAGCTCCGGCGCATCAGCTGCAGGAAAGGTCTCACTCGTATCATGAACTAAGTTTACTTCCTTTGTTCCTGCTTCACTAGGACTTGAAGCAGTATCGATGCCCCTCGTATCGGATTCTTCCAAGCCATGAACTGTTAACTCCATGGTTCTCTGCTCCCCATCCCCCTTTGGCTGTTAACTTCTGTATTGGTCTCTACATTATATGTTCCATCCCTGTAGAGATTTCAGAGCCAAGAGTGTATCAGCATGAAGAAATCATCATCAATCCATCATCGAGGATCTCCACTGCTGTAATGATTACTCGAGTATTCAAGAACTCGTATTGGTTCTACGTCGAGTCTACCGGAAATCAAACAAGGTAAAAGGATGCAGGAATTTTCTTCTGCTGGTACTAATTCTTAGCCAAAACAAATTGTTCACTTAAACGTCCACAGTTGCCTGAAATCCAATAAGCCACCATGAGAAAGAGGGAATTCAGTTCCTTGTACTCCACATTCTCGGCATATATATTGTATCAGCAATCAAATAATCATGGTCGAAATGAGTGTTATCTCTCTCGTCGGATTAAATCGAGGATCGCCCGTGGTTTCTATACTCAAGTTAGGCCCTAAACCAATTGCTAGGAGATTACAAGTTGCTTTACACAAGAATCAAAGATAAAGGATCGACAATCATGAACCAAAAAGAAAAGGCACATCATATGAATGAAAATGGGGGAAAGTAGCTGAATTAGAAAACTGATCTCCCTAACACAAAACTTCAAAGAGAACCCAATGGAGAGAAAGACACATAGATGACAAACAACAAAACACAGCACATGAAAATTCTGCAAATCTCTGCAGTTTACAAATAACACTCAAGGATTCAGCAAATGCATGTGGACTAAATGTAATGTTCTCTAGGATATTAATCAAACAGCTTGTCCTACATGATGAAAAGAACACTACCTTGAATCAGCAAAGGAAAAACCAGCAGGTTTTCTGCATTTCTTCTGCAATTATATGAAAACAAGTCATTAATCAAAGAAACATGAATGAACATTAAAAAACAAATAGAGAGAGATGTGAAAGAGCAACATACAAAATTGAGCCAATGGATGTTTAAAGGAAAGAGAAAAAGCAAAAAGGTTAAGAAAAATGGACAGCTCAGAACATTAATATCAATAAAACCATAATTCAAACTCAGAAACCATAAACTTCCAATTTGTAAACATAAACGTTTTGTCATTTTTCTTCATATGAACAACGTTACAAAGGCTATGATGATCCTTCCATACATGGAAAAGAGAAAATTTTGACCATCGGTAGGAGGAGGCGATTCTCTATAGTTTCGAGCAATTGAATTTGTAGGATATATATGCGGTTGTCATAGAATCTAAATGTATACTATCTTGTAATTATTCGAGACTATTTAATTATAAATTTATAATTCGAATATAAATATTGTTGAATGAATATTATGATTTACATGTAAAAGAACTTGGTCTCTTTCCTTAATTGGATATATGTGATTATTTGAGTTGGATATAATAAAAGGTTTAAAAAAAGATTTGGATGTCATCAATCTCATCATAATCTGGAGGATTAGCAAAATTCTTTTGATATCGTGGGGGATATACAAGCTAGTTGGTCCGACTTACCTATAAAAAGGATAAATATTGATTAACTTACCTATTGAAAGATTTATAAACTAAATAAAATTAGATTTTGTTACACAAAAAATAAGGTACAGTTAAAGTAATATAATCTTAATATGAAAATCTAAAAAACTTAAACAAAAATAAAATCAAAATTTTTCATTGAATGTATATTTATTTTTCACAAAAACTTGGTAGCTATCAATATTCTTTGTCTCCATTTAAACTAAGACAAAACATTTCTTAAGCAGAAGATGTGTTGTTGAATGCAATAAATAACATCAATCTGTCATTACGATAAACAAAATCGTACCATAAAATAGATGAACAATTGTGCCATAAATCAGATAAAACTAACGCTTCAAGAATATGCGAGTTAATTGCATCATATGTCTATAACTATAACTTATTTAAATTGATCTTTAAACTTTTGGATATTCTATTTTCATCCCCAACTATGATTCTCATTTAAATTAGTCCCTAAACTTTTTGAACATTCTAATTTCATCCCTAAACTATGTCTCTCTTTCTAAATGGTCCCCAAACTTTTGAATATTCTAATGGTATCCCCAAATTCATCCAAATATGTAATTAGTTTCACCATAGTTTTAACCTAAATTTTATTTTATTTTTCAAACATACATAAAATACTGGATCTAACAATTTTATTAACAAGGATGTGATTAGTATACATATAGTTTGGGATGAAATTGAATGTTCAAAAAGTTTATGGACTAATTTAGAATAAAGGTTATAGTTTGGGGATAAAGTTGAAATGTTCAAAGTTGAGAACTAATTTAGAAGGATAGTCATAGTTTAAAAAATGAAATTGGAATTTAAAAATTTAAGGACCAATTTAAAATGAGAATTATACTTTGAGGACATGTAATACAAATATACTAAAAAGAATAAAATCAGAATGGAAGGATATTTATATCTAAATTAAAAGAAAACTAATTAAAAAGACAAAAAATAAGAACAAGAGAACGACGACACTTGAAATCAAATGGAAGGATATTTTGTTCTATTTTGATACCTAAATTTTATTTTTTTCAAAATCATACCTAACATTTAGTTTATGTTTCATTTAACACCCCGCCATTAATAATTACATAATTATTGACGTTACATTTTATCATTTTGATGATGATATGATATTATCTTACGATGGCACGTCAACATCACCATTAAATTTTTTTTTTAATAAATTATGAAAGGGTGGAAAAGATTATTCAAATTATCTCTTAAGATTTTATTCAATAATGCGAATTTAAAAAAAAGTTAATAAATATTTTGGAATGTGAAAATACACAATTTCGAGAGGTATAAATTAAAGTATCAAAGTAAAAATGTAAAATTTTAGCTTGAGACCACCTCGACTCTCTCTTCCGTCCCTAATTACAATAATTATTTTTTATGATAGAGTAGATTTAGATCCGAACCACTTAATTTGCTGTGAGTAATGAAATCCATGTGTTTAGCCATGTCCGGCGTCAAGTGATTTTCCCAGTCTCTGATTCTTCCTTCGCGAAAGAAGAGATTATTCTTCATCTCCCATGGGCCGTTCTTCCCAACCTTTCCATCCTTGTTCACTTCCAGATTCCTTAATCTCGAAGCTACACATTTCCACGATCTTCTCAACCATTCCTTTCTTCTCTTCCTTAGTGTGAATCCATAGCCCATGAACTCAGCTAATTTCTTGGTGTAAAAACATGCATCTTCCATCATCTCCTCGTATTTCAAGAACAAGATTCTGTCCGGCTGTTCCAAACTTGCATTCCAATACCCTAAAACATGATCCCAATACGGTCCGTAGAATGATTCTCCATTGCAGAAAAGCTCGAATGCCTTGTCCAAATGGACTGGTTCCATGTTTCTCGACGTGCGAGTTTTGCCAGGAAGTGATACATTGAAACAAAGGTATCCTTTGGGTCTCTACAAACGTAGACGATTCTACAACCGGACACGGATTCCGGAAGAGAAGAGAAGGGAGATGGGTGGCTATTAAAGGGTTGTTGGGATCACGGTTGGTTACGGAGATCTCCAAAGGGGGACATCCATGGGCAACTTGGAATGAAAAGGGTTGCGGCGGTGGAACCGTCGTCGACGACGGTGGTTCTCGAGACGATGGCGAAAGAAAGGGCCTTCAGCCAGGTTGTGCCGGTTTTCGGGCGCTACAAAGAAAGACGGCGGAAGATTGAGCTTGGAATTGTCGTTGAGCTGACAAGGTACGCGTCACTACCGCCATGTCTGGGTACCAAAAACCTTGGTACTCAACGAGATCGTGGTTGAATAGATTCAAACCTGCTCGTTTCTCAAGGGTTGACAAAATGTCTTCATCGTTACAGATTTGATTTCTCTTGGACTCCATGAAAGGAAAGATAATGAACTTGGAAAGGAAAAGCAAGTCACCTTGTGGACGTAAATGCTGAAGAGAGGGGCATGGTTTTGTAGGTAAACCAGAGTAGATGTAACTAACTATTTATTGAATCGTTACGATATGAGTATTAATTTAAAATATAATTAAATTTTTACAATTAATTATAACGTTTTAATGATCGATTTATAATATTTTAAATATATTTTTATTAAAAATAGTTAATTGTATCACATGTCCTCAAAGTATGTTCCTATTTTTAAATTGGACATTAAATTTTGTAATTCATCCCTAAACTATGATCATCATTCTAAATTAGTCCTCAAACTTTTGAACATTCCAATTTTATCTCAACTATATGTATATACTAATCACATCCCTTGTTAATAAATTTGTTAGGTCAAGTTATTTTATTATATGTTAAAAGAATAAATTTGAGGTTAAACTTCAGTTCAACCTAATTACATATTTGGATGAGTTTGGGGATAAATTTGAATATTCAAAAGTTTGTGGGCCAATTGGAAATAGAGTCATAGTTTAGGGATGGAATTAGGAGGTTCAAAAGTTTAAAGACTAATTTAAAATGAGAGTCATAATATGAGGATAAAATTAGAATATTCAAAAATTTAAGAACCAATTTTAAAATAAGAGTTATAGTATGGGGACATATGATACAATTAATTCTTTTTAAAAGTTTAATAATCAATACGAACATTTTAACATATTTAAGTGACCTCATATATACTTTACTCATTTTATTTTATTTTTATTTTAAAAAAAAACAATAATAAAAATGAGTAAAGTATATATGAGGTCACTTAAATATGTTAAAATGTTCGTATTGATTATTAAACTTTTAAAAAGAATTAATTGTATCATATGTCCCCATACTATAACTCTTATTTTAAAATTGGTTCTTAAATTTTTGAATATTCTAATTTTATCCTCATATTATGACTCATTTTAAATTAGTCTTTAAACTTTTGAACCTCCTAATTCCATCCCTAACTATGACTCTATTTCCAAATTGGCCCACAAACTTTTGAATATTCAAATTTCATCCCCAAACTCATCCAAATATGTAATTAGGTTGAACTGAAGTTTAACCTCAAATTTATCTTTTAAACATATAATAAAATAACTTGACCTAACAAATTTATTAACAAGGGATGTGATTAGTATATACATATAGTTTGAGATAAAATGGAATGTTCAAAGTTTGAGGACTAATTTAGAATGATGATCATAGTTTAGGGATGAATTACAAAATTTGTCCAATTTAAAAATAGGAACATACTTTGAGGACATGTGATACATTAACTATTTTTAATAAAAATATATTAAATATTATAAATCGATCATTAAAACGTTATAATTAATTGTAAAATTTAATTATATTTTTAAATTTAATACTCATATCGTAACGATTCAATAAATAGTTAAGTTACATCTACTCTGGTTTACCTACAAAACCATGCCCCTCTCTTCAGCATTTACGTCCACAAGGTGACTTGCTTTTCCTTTCCAAAGTTCATTATCTTTCCTTTCATGGAGTCCAAGAGAAATCAAATCTGTAACGATGAAGACATTTTGTCAACCCTTGAGAAACGAGCAGGTTTGAATCTATTCAACCACGATCTCGTTGAGTACCAAGGTTTTTGGTACCCAGACATGGCGGTAGTGACGCGTACCTTGTCAGCTCAACGACAATTCCAAGCTCAATCTTCGACGTCTTTCTTTGTAGCGCTCCGAAAACCGGCACAACCTGGCTGAAGGCCCTTTCTTTCGCCATCGTCTCGAGAACCACCGTCGTCGACGACGGTTCCACCGCCGCAAACCCTTTTCATTCCAAGTTGCCACAGGATGTCTCCCCCTTTTGGAGATCTCCGTAACCAACCGTGATCCCAACAACCCTTTAATAGCCACCCATCTCCCCTTCTCTTCTCTTCCGGAATCCGTGTCCGGTTGTAGAATCGTCTACGTTTGTAGAGACCCAAAGGATACCTTTGTTTCAAGTATCACTTCCTGGCAAAACTCGCAACGTCGAGAAACATGGAACCAGTCCATTTGACAAGGCATTCGAGCTTTTCTGCAATGGAGAATCATTCTACGGACCGTATTGGGATCATGTTTTAGGGTATTGGAATGCAAGTTTGGAACAGCCGGACAGAATCTTGTTCTTGAAATACGAGGAGATGATGGAAGATGCATGTTTTTACACCAAGAAATTAGCTGAGTTCATGGGCTATGGATTCACACTAGAGGAAGAGAAGAAAGGAATGGTTGAGAAGATCGTGGAAATGTGTAGCTTCGAGAATTTAAGGAATCTGGAAGTGAACAAGGATGGAAAGGTTGGGAAGAACGGCCCATGGGAGATGAAGAATAATCTCTTCTTCGCGAAGGAAGAATCAGAGACTGGGAAAATCACTTGACGCCGGACATGGCTAAACACATGGATTTCATTACTCACAGCAAATTAAGTGGTTCGGATCTAAATCTACTCTATCATAAAAAATAATTATTGTAATTAGGGACGGAAAGAGACGAGTCGAGGTGGTCTCAAGCTAAAAATTTTACATTTTTACTTTGATACTTTAATTTTATACCTCTCGAAATTGTGTATTTCACATTCCAAAATATTATTAACTTTTTTTTAAATTCGCATTATTGATATAAAATCTTAAGAGATAATTTGAATAATCTTTTCCACCCTTTCATAATTTATTAAAAAGTAAAATTTTAATGGTGATGTTGACGTGCCATCGTAAGATAATATCATATCATCATTCAAAATGATAAAAATGTAACGTCAATAATTATGTTAATTATTTAATGGCGGGGTGTTAAATTGAAACATAAACTAAATGTTAGGTATGATTTTGAAAAAAATAAAATTTAGGTATCAAAATAGAACAAAAATATCCTTCCATTCTGATTTTCAAGTGTCGTCGTTCTCTTGTTCTTATTTTTTTTGTCTTTTTACTTAGTTTTCTTTTAATTTAGATATAAATATCCTTCCATTCTGATTTTATTCTTTTTAGTATATTTTGTATTACATGTCCTCAAAGTATAATTCTCATTTTAAATTGGTCCTTAAATTTTAAATTCCAATTTCATTTTTAAACTATGAC